>NC_024308.1:6677826-6681369 GCF_000523025.1 Cynoglossus semilaevis
GCCTTCTGTTTCCTGTATTTCATCATGTGTCTTATAAAACGTAAAACCCATAAGGATAACACATCACGTTAGGAGAAAGGTTTCAGACTCATCAAAACTAAAAGGAGTTCAACAGGGATCGTACTCCACGATGGTACTGACGCTGCAGGGTGCAGTGAATGTAGTATTTGATCAATCTGCCATCATCAGCTTCAACACTGACAGCTGCAGACGTGACAACAGCATAGAGACCGATGTCATCTCATATATCCACATATATTTAATAGCGCTGAAACCCTGATGTGCAGAATTTACATTGACAGTAGAAGTACAGGTGATTATTTGTCTGTAAAAAAGCTCGACCCTGGCTGGTCAGCGTACTCTGTCAGAAAGAAACCATTAACAGACATGGCATGGAGTCGGACGGTTTTGAAACTTCTTTGTGTCTAAATCAGGAAGTCCCAATTGACTTCCTGCCAAAAGACACACACAAACACACACGCACGCACACACAGAATGAAATGAAGCAAAAACGCAAAAGAAAAGAGATTTTCGAGTGGCTGAGATGGGGATTTCAAACTTATGTTTTTTAAAGGTAAAAAAAAGTTGAAACTGAAATGTCACTGATGTCATTGATTGATGCCAGTCTTTGTTCAACACAAAGTTGTTCTGCACAAAGACTGTAGTTTCCAGTGACTGTGACAGAGCCTCACAGTGTTAGGACACAGATCAATAACCGATATAATGAATATATTCGTTGCTAATGTTTTACCAACAAATGTAAGTGATTTAATCTCACCCACTGAACCACAGATAGTGTTCTGATACAGTTAAGGTAAAGGTTTATTTTTGAACTTACAGAAGCATCCATGGACCTCAGTGAAGAGGAGTCCGCTCCTCTGGTGATCAGGGGCAGGGGAGGCAGCCAGAGGTCCAGTTCAAGTACTGGCCTGAGTTTACAAGTACACCTCCATCTTCTCCCCAACAAAGATGAAACGACGATTTACATTTCTTGTGGCCAAATCACCGCTGAAGAGGTTTGCATTCAGGCAGGAAAAAAATGTGGTAAGTTGAGGATACATAATTACACTTCTAAGCTAAATCTATTAAATACACAACTAGAAGTGTATATTTGTGGTTTTTTGTTGTTGTTGTTTTTAATCAAAGGTCATTGTCATTAGGATGTTTTGCTAATTTCTTCAGGAATTCTACCAGTGTACCTGAGTCTTTTCGGACTGGCATCGTCCGATCTTTCCTTTTGGTATCCTCCGTCCCACGTGTTCCACACAGACGAAAAATTACTTGTCCACTTCAGGGTGCGGTAAGTGGGAAAAAAAGAGAAAGAGTTCATTTACAAATCGTAAGACCTCACATCAGAAACATATAAATCAGGGAAGTCCAATAATATCGGCTGATCGATATTATCAACCCGACATTAGCATAATTATTTAATATCTGTAAGAATCGTAATCGGAAATTAAGTGTTTGGACAATATCGGCATATTGGATATCGACAAGAGGTTATTATCGGACATCCCTAATATAAATCATACAGGAATTCACACAGGCTTATTATCGGACATCCCTAATATAAATCTTTATATATAACTTTATATATAACTTTTATATAAAACTTTCTACTGTGAGTGAGACAAAGACCTTCTGTAACTGATTCTATTACAGTAATTCAATCACTTCTTGTTGTCATTTTTAATTAGCATCACACAGCAGGTATAAACCGACCAACATTTTTACAAATCCGATAAATTGCTCATAAATAATAAAAACGTTGTCTTCAGGATCGCATTAAAGCGACACAAGCTACATCTTTTTGTAACAAAATGACAAATGAACTTCTTTTGTGCAGGTTTTTCTTTGGAAACTGGTTCTTAAAAGGACCCAGAGCTTCTCACCGCTACAGTCTGAGCAGAGACTCACTGGGGACCGTGCTGGACTGCAATGTCATTGATTATCTTTTTGAACAGGTGCACTTTAATGTATTCACATTTTGAACTGGTCGCAGTCAGAAAACAGATCAGGTCATTCATGACGGAATAGTTCACTGACTGATTTGTTGTGTTTGCTTAGTCGCGAAGTGACTTTATTGCTAGTGAGGCAGGAGTTGCTCCGCCCTTGAGCACTCAGGAGGAATGTCTGGGCCTTGCTGTGTTGGACTTGTGGAGAATGGCTAAAGAGCAGCATCAGAGTGTCAGGGAGCTCTGCAGGACTGTCAGGTATGTACTGTTGAGAATAGTGAAATATAACTATCTCTGAAAAGTACACTGTAGCCCACCTAAACATATTTATATATGCTATCTTACTAATTGTGTACAATACGAAAAAAACCTAAGAGGAAGCAATGCTGATGAGCAAGTTGCCTTAGAACAGTACTTCTCAAATAGTGGGGCGCCCCCCCCCCAAGCATCCAGTCACTAGGTGGCAGCAACTCATACAGTGGTTTGTACAGATAAAAATATACATGTTACCAGGTTCTCAATAATATTTCAAATCACGGCGGGGGGGGGCGGGGGGGGGGGGGGTGATGAAACCATTTCTGTCTCCAAGGTGGGGGGCATGACAGAAAATAATTGAGAACTACTCCCTACATCACCCACTTTTCTGTTTCAGCTATAAATCCTGCCTTCCTACGTCACACCGCCACGACATTCAGAAACGGAACTGTGTGGATCGCTTCAGAATCCGAAATACCCTCAAGAAATTCCTGAAGAAAGTCGGGAACTGCTCCGCAGACGAGTGCAGTTTGAAACTCAAGTACCTGACTGAGCTGGCTTCCATTGAACCTTCTCTGGGGAGTGAAACCTTCAACGTTGATCCTTCTACCTCAGAGTCCGGTCTTATTCGAGTGAGCGGGGAAACTGGGATTCAGATCAGCGGGAGCAGTCAGAATGATGGTTGTTCCCTGGTAAGAATAAAAACAAGTGTTTATTTTCACCTGTTGGTTCATTTAATTGATTTAACAAAACATGTTCAAATCAACTGCATAAATCTGATTGATTCACAGTAACTTATTATTCTTATTCCTTATACAAAATGATTTCAAAATGATTTTTATTTTTTTAGGAATGGCAGACTTTCTGTGATTTTCAAGAAATCGTTGACATCAGTATTAAGAGGGTGTGTCTCGAACATGTACCCCTTGACAGCAGGGTGGTGACAATAACCCGTAAAGACGACAGATGCTTGGTAGGAGACAACAAACACATTTATGGTCTGTTGTCTCTGGTATTTGTTTTTGCTGGTATCACTGTTTTACACTGATTCATTTGATTTAAACTGCAGGAAGCCAGGTTCCAGGATCTAAAAGAAGCACTTTCGTTTGTGTCACTGATTGATGGTTACTTCAGACTAACCACTGATTCCAGCTACTACTTCTGGCAGGATGTCGCACCTCCAAGTATTCTGGAGTGTTTACAAAATCACTGCCATGGCCCAATCACGTGAGTCTCCATGATTCTTAATGGAAAACTGAATTAATCATCACACACAGCTATTTTCAAACACTTCATTTGTCACTTATCAGATCTGAGTTTGCCGTCAACAAAT
>NC_024308.1:6681406-6692872 GCF_000523025.1 Cynoglossus semilaevis
TACGGCAGAGTCCAAAGACCTACGACAACTTCTTCCTCACTGTGTGTGTGCAGGTAAAACCTAAGGAAATGTTAGTGTCAACTTCACCAAACAACAAAATCATGCAACATGAAATTTAATCAGGAAATTAAAATTGAAAGTGTATTATGGGTAATTAGTTTTTTTTTTTAAAAAAGCCAAAGTATAGCTAAAATAACCTATGGGTTACATGTGTCAAAAATACAGCAAACATACAGAAAATTAAGGAAAAAACTGCTCAACTGTAGCAGTTAGCCAAATAGCTAAAAAATAAATACAGAAAATAAATAGAACAAGAGGTTTGAAAAAAAAAAGACCATTGTGCTACACAAGGAAATAGACATTTGTAAAACTTATACTGTGAAATTAAGGCTTGAGATTTACATGCAAAACATGTATTTCTGCAGACTCCACTTGGACTGGACTATAAAGACTGCCTCATTATTAAGAATGACCATTATCGCTTCCCCGGGGTCCAGAAGTTATTTCCGTCTTTGAGAAAACTCACCAACTATTACCAACACAACAAGCTGCTTCTGGCTGATGTACCTGTCAAGCTACAACGCTGTTGTCCCCCACGACCCAAAGGTTCGACTCACAGGCCATGGCTACGAAAACACTCCTAATCATGTTCAGTAATCTGTAGTTACAAAACAACTTTGTCATTGGTGCAGCCTTCATAATTGCTGAAATAAACTGAAGTCCAGAGACTGTGTACACAATATTGTGGTAACTGGGTTCTACTCCTCCCACAGAGCTCACCAACCTCATCATCATGCGCAGCTGCAACTCTCTGGAATCTCAAAGCTCACCAACACCCGAGAGGAACAACTTCAGTCACATCCAGTTCAACATTATCAAATATGAAGACCTGAAGTTTGTGAGTGTGCAGATTATGACTCAAACTCTGCTGTGGTCTATTGCAGTGATTACGTTCCAAAACCACCTAAAAAACCCCAAGAAATAGAGACGCGATTTTTATTTACGTATATATTAACTCTTTACGAACCTTTTAGGAGACATAAAACTAAACTTTCACAATTCTTGTTTATCCATATGTACAGGTTTTTTCTTGCAATACCCTGTATGTACAGTATATGTTACAAAATGTATTTTAATTTATTTTTGTACTATTGTTTTCACTGGGTTTTTTTAATTCCCTAAACCTGTCTGATCATTTTCTAAAATAGTTCCATAATGTGTCAATACATTTCTTTACGTTTCAATCCCTGGGCTTTTAATTTATATAGCACTCGTCTCATCCTCAACGTCCCCAATATTTGTCAAGACGTTTGACTCTTACTATAGTGGAGGCTTTAAATGTTGTCTCTGCATTCGTGTTTTCTCAGGAGGTCAGTCTTGGACAAGGATCCTTCACGAGGATCTTTAAAGGCTACAAAACAGATGTTCACAACGGTGAGAAACATGTGACAGAAGTTCTGTTGAAGGAGCTCGACGTGGCTCACAAGAACTCCTGGGAGGTTCGTACCTTTAGACATAAATACTTTTCAAAAACAGATGATTACACCCATCCTTACCAACAATGTTCTTGGATATATCTTTACATTCTTTCTATCACTTCAGCTTTTTTTGGTGGGAATGGGCTTGAATCGCTGCAATCACTGGGGGGGTGAGGGCAGGATAAACCCAACAAGCCCAATAAATCTTTAACCTTTTAAATGAGCTATAAAAATGTTAAAACATAACACAATTTGACATTTAAAAAATTACTTAAAACAATAAAAAAAATCAGGGAGACGTCAAATGCATGTCATACAAGTTCAACATAAACAACTCCTTGTTTTTAGGCAAAATATCAACTGACCAGGTTTAACTGATGTTTTGCCCAAAAATCTGTTATGTCTTTGTTGAACTATAATAATAGCCCTTTCATCTATATCAATTCCCCATTTTGTGATATTTTTGAGTAAACATTAGTCTTTCTTCTTTGTTTTTTCTCTGTTGTCTGTTGTAGAAGTAGTTTTGGGCAAAATACGAATTCATTTGTTGTCTTTTTTTCAGTTGTTTTTTGAGGCTGCCAGTTTGATGAGTCAGGTTTCACACAAGCACCTTCTCCATGTTCATGGTATTAGTGTTCACGGAGCAAAAAGTAAGTCAAAACCTAACCTGGTCGCTCTATACTACATTTTCATTAATGGGTAGATTGTATATATATATATTTCCGTGTTTACACCCAGTTTACACCCTTTTAGTATAGAAACAGAACAGCTGCTGATTTTCAGGCACATATTTCTACTAGATCCTTTCTTGACCCCATGCAGCTCAGTCTCTGTGATGATGACGTGTTTGGTTTGAAGTGCAGCTGTTGAAACTTACCACACTGTGACTTGCAGACATCATGGTGCAGGAGTTTGTCAAGTATGGAGCACTTGACCTCTATTTGAAGAGAAGAAGATCTGTTTCAGTGAGCTGGAAACTTGACCTAGCCAAACAGCTTGCATCTGTTCTCAACTTCCTGGTGAGAGACTGGTGACTTTAACATGATTAAACATGTCATCACGTGGTAATGATACAACATTAAAAAAAAAAAAAAAAAGTATCTTTCTAATCCAGTATTGTTTTCTGCAGGAGGACAAGAACATCATTCATGGAAATATCTGTGCCAAAAACCTTTTACTGGCCAGAGAAGGGGACCTGTCACAAGGCAGCTCTCCTTTCATCAAGCTTAGTGACCCAGGCATCAACGTGGCCCTACTGGGTGAAGAAGGTAGAGCAATGCTTTCTAATTAATTTACAGTGACACTAATGTAATGGCCGCCTCTTTGATGCACATTGGTAAGACGTGTTTAAAGGCTATCAGATAAACCATAAGAACGCGTCCGTTTAACTATCGTGTTGATGTTCACAGTTATCGTGGACAGAATTCCCTGGGTCGCCCCGGAGATCCTAGAAAAACCAGAGAGTATGACGTTGGACTCTGACAAGTGGAGCTTTGGTGCCACCGTGTGGGAAATATTTAACAATGGTGAAGCGCCACTGCGAGGCTGGGACCTGGAACTGGTAAACGCACTCTTGTCTTGACTTGCTGGTCAAGTGTTTAACACCTGACCTACAAATAACGACAATAAGGCAACTAATTCATAATAAATCTCCCGTGTGTGTTTTTCCTGCAGAAAAGGCAGTTTTATGAGAGCTTCCAGCAGCTGCCTCCCTCCCAGTGGACAGAGCTGGCTGATCTGATCAGTCAGTGCATGAACTACCAGCCAGACTTTAGGCCCTCCTGCCACAGTATTATCCGACAACTCAACAGTTTGATCACTTCAGGTGATGGTGTGAAATTTGTAGATAATTTGTAAATTATCATCTGTGATAACAGACAATGACAAAAGTAAGCTTCAAACTGAAAGGTAACCAAGGTTTAGGAATTGCTGACATCTTATATACAGTATTGAGATCTTGATACTTTCATCTTATTTAGGGTGACCACAAGGGCCATACTATTTTGATTATATCACCTGTCATAGTTTAATTGCTATATATATATATATATATATATATATATATATATATATATATATATATATATATTTACATTTTGAGGCTGATTTTTGTAGAAATTTGAATAGGCTTCCACTTTGCGTGCAACATCAAGTAGTGTCAGTAGGTGGCGTAGGGTAGTTAGAAATCCAATCGAAAGAAACGTTTCTTGCTGTCTTTTCTGTTTGTTTTCTCTTAACAATTCTTTGTAGTTTCAGCTATAGTTTAGCTACTCAAGTTTGCGTTCAAGTTCTTTTCCAGACCACCTTTAATGACATCACTGGTACTTGAAGAAAGCCTACAACTAAATCAATTATACCTTTTGACTATACTATACTTTTCACCTAGTCTAAGGTAACATCTATGTAACCTGTCTTGAAGTTTTGGTTTATTTTAGGTCAAATCTGACCCGGTAAAATTTGGTAAACTTGATTATTGGGATTCCAGATTCCAGAAACGAAGTTGAACACAACTGTACTAATGGGATCATGGACATGACTGCTTTAAGACCATGTTCAACAAATTGGCATGAAGTTGAATTTGTTACTAATGAGTTTCTTACCTCATGGCAGATTACGTCATTCTACAGGCCACTGAGCCCGTCACACAGAACTCCATGTGGAAAGCCCTACGTCCTCAGCAGCACCACACACTGTTCGAGGAAAGACATCTACGCTACATGAAACCTTTGGGAAAAGTAAGAGTCAAACACCAGGATCATATCAGTATTCACTGTCCTTAAACATGCTCACACATACTGAAACTAACTGTGAGATGACAATCTGTATGGACTCACAACCTGTACAGGGAACCTTTGGCAGCGTAGAACTCTGCCGTTATGACCCTCTGGGGGATAACACGGGCGAACTGGTCGCTGTGAAGAAGCTTCTGCCCAACAAGCAGTCGACACAGGAGGATTTCCAGAAGGAGATCAACACCCTGAGTGTTTTACACTGTGACTACATTGTTAAATACAGAGGAGTCTGCTACAGCATGGGTAACTACAACAAATCAAGGGCTGTCAAAACGTACTGTTAATGTTAATTGCGTTAAATAACTTGTGAAATTACACACCTTCAGCATTTTAATGTTGAGTTCTAGTTTTAGATTGTATCCCTAATTTGGATCGGCGAGGTGTGAAACTGATAACATCTACCCGCTGTTATTTGAACTTCTCTTCCAGTAATATAGGATTGTTTAGAATATTTATGAATGTTGATCTGTCTCGATTAACTCAACGAGAGTTGATCATCTAATGCAGCCTACATTTTCACAACAGCGCTTAATGACTCTAATCTTTAAATGGCCTCTTGTTCAAAGGTCGCCTCAGCATGAGTTTGGTGATGGAGTACCTGCCCCACGGCAGCCTCATTGGCTACATGGACAATAACAAACATAAAGTCAACACCGGACGCATGCTGCTCTTTGCTTCCCAGATCTGTAAGGTAAGACGTGTATATGTAGTAACTGCGAACACTTTCGAATAAGAGATGAAACTTTTTTCATCTGAGTGGCTGTCAATCATCACCAGGGCATGGAGTATCTGCAGACTCTGCGCTACGTGCACAGAGACCTCGCAGCCAGGAATATCCTTGTAGCAAATGAAGTTCTGGTGAAAATCACCGATTTTGGTCTGAGCAAAATCATTCCATTTGACAAGGAGTACTACAAAATCACACAGCCAGGCGAGAGCCCCATCTTCTGGTAGAGTGACTTATCTTTTTTAACCGACTTGTAAATGTGTAAAATTAACTATAGCCCACACTAACAGCCTCATGTGGCCCATCAATATTAAATCCAGCAGATGTTTTTCTTCTCACTAAGAGATCATCATTTGTTCTTTTTTTACAAAGACGTCCGTTAAATCAGTCCCAAATGAAAATAATAATTTTATAATAATTGTCCTTTGTCACATAAGAATCACATTTTTGTTAACAACAATGTTCAGCGGAGTTTTAAAGCAGCTTTGAGTGTGTTGTTGTGGGTGGGACAATTGTTTATGCTACAAAAGCAGAACAAGTTTGAGTTCCATAGTTTTAACTGAAGATTAGTTTACACTTGCTTTGCAAATGGGGAAAACCTACTTTGCACTTCAGTGTCTGATGTAACCATTCCAGCTAGTCATGGATGCAGCTCTGAACATGGTAGAGATTAAGATACACTCATCAGGTAAATTGATGAGTGCATCTCCAACCTCAATTTATTAACAAAGGATCTTCCACTTACAACTGTCATGCCACTGTCCTCTTAGACTGGGAAGTTGTTGTCTTTGCCAATATTGCTGTTCTGCATCTCTGCCTTAATATTAACAAAGCTCTGATGTCATTTTACTGCTCATCTCATGCAGGTACGCCCCGGAGTCCATTAATGAATACAAATTCTCACACAAATCGGATGTCTGGAGTTTTGGAGTGGTTCTTCATGAACTTTTCTCCTACTGCAACAACGCCTGCAACCCAAAAAGAGTAAGACAATTACACATACAATTAGTCTTGTTTGACTTTTGCCCCCCCCCCTCCCTCTAAAAAGAGACAATATGGGGATTACATAATTTTATATTTAAAGATTTGCTCAGAATATACTGACCAGAACAGTGTCCTCTCCATTTTATACCAATTCTTTGTTACTTACTATGAACCACTTCAGTTGTGCATGCAAGAAATTGGACCCAATGTGCAGGGAGCATCCATTTCTCTACATCTGGCCAACATTCTGAAGAACAACTGGAGGCTACCAGCTCCTCCAAACTGCCCACCCATGGTAAGTTCCAGACTCTCCTATGGAAAGATAACATTTGCACATGGTTACAGCAGGCACTGACTCTTTATACAAAGTTAAGAAATTGACAAAATTTTGATTAGCAAGAAAAGTAAAGTTTAGCAGAGTTTCTAAAAATGTGAACACAAAATGAACCTACTTCCTCATCATAAATATTTTCTGATATCAGACTGGGTTCAAAGCTTTTATAAAAATTTGAATTTGTAATAAATATGAGAGGAATCATTGGAAGGATATTGGTATACACCGTACTCTTAGGTCACTAAGAACAACAGTACTGCTACAATAGAGCTCAGAATGATTCTTATATTTTGCAGAAATGTATTATAAACTGTTACATACTTTTCAATAAATACAGTACTAAATATTTTTTGATACCAGGTGTACAACATGATGAAGCAGTGCTGGGTGTACAACTCTGAAGAACGTCCAAGTTTCTACAGCCTGGGAATCAAAGTAGAAGAGTTAATGATGCAGGAGGACAAAGAGGCTGAAGAGCACGGCCGTCACCAGTGACTCTGCTGTTCTCTGTCTCCCTGTAATAAAGTTGATAAATGTTATATCAAGGATAACTCAGTTAGAATCCTCAAGCCTTGAAGCTGCACCCAAATTGAGTGTTTCCCAATTTGTTTACCATGTCAACTAAAGGCATAATTCATTGCCATCATAAAGAGCTGTAATTAGTCCAAGGTCTGGTACTCTGCTCCACAACAATTACAATTTCTGTAATGTGTTGGACAGTAGTCAAGTTACCTTTCACAATTACTTTAAATTACAATTGAATTCAATATTATTAATTAAATTAGTTATTAACGCTTTTTCTCTGTTGTTGCTGCGAGTCAATAACTTGAATCTATTAAAATGTAGTCACTTATTTCTACATACAAGGCACTGCATTGGTTAAAGTTTACTGTAAATACTTGTTGGCCAGTGAAACGCAGTCATTCCTCAGGAGATAATGTAATAATTTTTAGTTTCTGCCATTTCATCAATAGAAAAAGGCAACCCTAAATTGCTGCAAGCGGCTTGATTTATTTCTTTGTTTTTCTTTCTCCACATTTTGAACTCTGCTTCAAGGTGAGGTTATAATAGGGTGTATTTGAAGTCCCACTGAAGTACTGTATGTACTGTTCTCCAGTTCAAGTAATTAATTCTGTCAAGATGTGGCAAAACCAGTGCCCGTCACGCAAATTCCTGCGAATCCACACCCCATTGTGGCACCTCTCTTTGGCCCATGTTTGGCGTGGTCAAATTTATTAGCACCTCCAGGCTAATTCTGGGATGCTTCGTGACGAGAAATAACACTGCCTCAAGCTGGAACTTGGCAGAACATAGTGTATGCTCCATGGCTGAGGTTAGCAATGAGGAAATGAACAGAAAACTTTTTCAACCCTAGAGAGGAATGTTGATTTCATACAAGATATACAAACCTGATACTGCCAGCTGCATATATTATCAATATATTCATTTATATCTATGGTTTTGATGTTTAGACAGGGCAGGGGGATTAATAGTATATTTCTGGTGGGCTGGAACGAATTTATTGATTTTTAGTTATTTATTTATTAGTTATTATTATCATTAGTTATTTTTGGAATAAGGAAACTTCCATCTAGATATGAGTGCTGTTGTAAAACTGATTAGACCCGTATTTTGGAGTCCACTTAAAATGAACGAACACGGTTTTCATGTTATCATGTTATCATGTTTCATGTTATATTATTATCATTAGTTATTTTTGGAATAAGGAAACTTCCATCTAGATATGAGTGCTGTTGTAAAACTGATTAGACCCGTATTTTGGAGTCCACTTAAAATGAACGAACACGGTTTTCATGTGGTCCAGCCACAACAACCAGCGATGAGCACCTTGCTTTTAATTTAAATGCATCACAGATGGGTTTTATCCATTAGTGGGAGTTTTTTAAAGTTGCAATGACTTTGAGAAAACGTGTTTAAACTTTGTGTGCGTTAATGGATGAATAATTTGAAAGTTAGCCATGGTCTAATTAGCAGGTGAAATCAATGTGACGCTAATTACTAACCGCCATGTTTGACCACGAGTATACAGGTTCAGCTGGAGCTCTCAGGCATTCTGTGTATATATGATGAAAAACGACTTTAGTAAAAACGCTCTTACCTTTTGTACCTCTCCTATCTTTGTGGTTTGCTGCATGTCGCGACCACTGCTACGTCATCAACAGGATCGTAACCCGTGGTTTTTAGCCTAAGTGAGAATTTCACTTAGTGGGCGGGGCTTCATGACGAAGCAGACAGTACACCTGAGACTTGTTTTGCATCATGGATCTTGTAATGCAGGAAATGTCCTCCATTATCATCCAAATCATTTTAATCAGAAATTACTTAGTCACAATACGTTATTTATGGGCCTGCTTTGTATTCTAAATCTAAACCCAGAGGTTTTCTTATATGATTCAGAGGTGAATCACATCAGTACCAATTTAACAAGAGAAATGCAGTAGTACAAATTTAATAAAACTGGCATTACTGTACTGTTTATCTATTTAAATCTGTTTTGATAAGATCTGGCCTTAGGGAGATGAACAGCCATGTGTCGCAAGCCCTTATTCCTGCAAAGAGGAAGAACACATTCAAATATACAACATGAGTATCTACAGTCATAATCCACAATAGTAAAATTATATTCAAAGATGCTGTACAGGTGCTATCAATGTTTGAAATATGGCTATATTGAATAATTAAAAAATATAGAGAATTCAAGAAAAATGCAATTGGGAAGCTCCCTTTAATTTGATGACAGTACTTTAAAAAACACCATTATAATACAAACATTTCTCACTCGTGATACATATAGTATCACAGGTTCACAGTAAGTTTTTTCCAATGACGTAAGTGGATATGTTAAGGTTAGACTCACCCAGTTAGGTTAATGTGTAACATCCAGTTACGTCACAAAGCTAAAGATATTTCTTTGACTTATCACATATCAGGTTAGGATCATGTATTCTTTTCCACATAAGATACATGTCACTTGGTAGGAACCGATGCACAAGCAAAATCTCTTTATAATAGCAAGGGTCATAATCATCCACTTTACTTGAAGGAATGTACATTCCTGCAGTCCTAACACCCATGTGAGAAACAGGACGAAGTCCTGCTTTAGCCACACACATCCCCATGTAAAAGTATCACAGGTTCACAGTAAGTTTTTTCCAATGACGTAAGTGGATATGTTAAGGTTAGACTCACCCAGTTAGGTTAATGTGTAACATCCAGTTACGTCACAAAGCTAAAGATATTTCTTTGACTTATCACATATCAGGTTAGGATCATGTATTCTTTTCCACATAAGATACATGTCACTTGGTAGGAACCGATGCACAAGCAAAATCTCTTTATAATAGCAAGGGTCATAATCATCCACTTTAATAATATAATTAGCAGCAGATGAGGTGGTAATAGTGCATTGTATTACAAGTCAATAGTGCATTTATGGCATTTCAACAGTGCGACTGACATGACATGACATGACTGACATGGACTGAGACATGTTGTATATAACTGAAGCTGTATAACCAGACAGAAGAAAGCCTCCACCACCACAATAAGGAGGATATGATTCCGATTCATAAACTTGTTTCGGGATAAAATACTTATTCCCAGGTATTCTAATTGGCCCAACATTCTGTATTAAATGACCAACAAAAAGGGACTTTCTTCCTCCATTGTCTCGAAGGCTTTGGAGATACTCGACCATGTTGTCTGTGTTGGCAAAAACATCATCATCACCATTAAGCAAAAAACTAACATTTGGACAGTATATTTCCAGCCATTCTAAAAAAAGAATCTGCTTTAAGGTGAGGTTGAAAAATGTGTCTTCAAAATTCCACTGAAGAATATCATTGTACTCTTGATTTTCCAGCTCAAGTAGTCTGTTCTGTCTCACTTTTTCAGAACCGGATTCAGATGTTCCTGAGATGAAGATCCTTCGGATCCAAACACCTTTGTAGGGTCTTTCTTTTGCCCAGGTTTTGCGTAATACCTCTCTACGTTCATAGTTTCCAGGGGAGCTCTTAATGACCAACAACAGGAAAACATCAGAAGACTTCTCAGCTCCTCCACATTTGCTTGGAGCATCCAGTAGCATGGGGAAATGGCGACAGTGCCGATAGTAAAGAAAGTCCTTAATAGTTTCAGGAAGAGAGTTAAAGTCTGTGATGTTGGTAGCTGATGTATTTTTTTGGCACTTTGTCCAGGAGTAGACATAGGAATGGGTTGGTTGTGTTGTTGAGAAAAACTCCTCTTTCTTGTTAGGCAGGCAAATGGTTTTCTCCTGAGTAAAGTCATTAAGCAGGTGAAGAACTAACAACGTGAGAACAAAAGCCATCAAAAATGGTCTGATTCTTTTCCTTCTCATTTTTGAATATCTGTAGGGACAAAAGATAAAGATACCAAAATATATACTACACTCACAGCCACTTTAATAAAGTTTGTTTTTAAAAGAAACATTAAAAAACAAAATGTATAAACTTATGTTGTTTGAATGTTACTCAGAGAATTAAACTTTACTAAAGAAGATGTTTTGCCACACAATTTAATGCCAGGCTTACTTTTCAAGGTTTTGACTTCCATTTGGAGGACCTGAGAATAAAGTGTGGGAAATGACTCTTTAATTTTAGATATGCCTTTATTTTGCAATTGCCTAATGTTTTGATAAAACTCCCAAAAAATTTTGATCATTTCACAGGGCAATTGCCTAATGTTTTGATAAAACTCCTCATTTATTTTTGATCATTTAACAAGAAGCTAAAAGTTTTGATATTTGTATGTATTATTTTTGTAAAAATTTTACATATTATCGGAATTGTTAATACTTCTCTGTGTTGTACAAACTCAGTCTGTATTAACCGGATAATGGACGGAAAAAAACCCGGTAATAAATAGACTAACTAAAATTCGTCATGATGGACGGCGACAGTTTACGGCAGCATAAGTCGGACCGGAACACAGAACCCTGCTGCAACAATAAAAACATTTAAATGCTTACATTTCAGATTGCCAAGTGGACTCCAACGTAACGACAGCCTGGCGCATGTCGCAACAATCGTGACGTCATCATCAGGCGCGCGGACCGCGTATTTCGAAACAAATGCAACATTCGACTATATATACTATATATATATATATATA
>NC_024308.1:6694337-6849765 GCF_000523025.1 Cynoglossus semilaevis
TTTTTAAAAAAAACATTAAAAAACAAAATGTATAAACTTATGTTGTTTGAATGTTACTCAGAGAATTAAACTTTACTAAAGAAGATGTTTTGCCACACAATTTAATGCCAGGCTTACTTTTCAAGGTTTTGACTTCCATTTGGAGGACCTGAGAATAAAGTGTGGGAAATTACTCTTTAATTTTAGATATGCCTTTATTTCGCAATTGCCTAATGTTTTGATAAAACTCCTCATTTATTTTTGATCATTTAACAAGAAGCTAAAAGTTTTGATATTTGTATGTATTATTTTTGTAAAATTTTAAAAATATTATCTGAATTGCTAATACTTTGTGTTGTACAAACTCAGTCTGTATCAGCCGGATAATGGACGGAAAAAATTAGCATTACGCAGCTGGGAAGTAAATGCGGTAATAAATAGACTAACTAAAATTCGTCGTGATGGACGGCGACAGTTTACAACAGTAGAAGTCGGGCCAGAACACAGAACCTTGTTGCAACAATAAAAACATTTAAATGCTTACATTTCAGATTGCCAAGTGGACTCCAACGTAACGACAGCCTGGCGCATGGCGCAACTACCGTGACGTCATCATCAGGCGCACGGACCGCATATTTTGAAACAAATGTAAAGTTCGACAAAAAATAAATAAATAAATATAATAATGTCAAGAACACACCAAAAATACCTTCAGTTTCAGGCACATATTAATATATATTTTATATGTTGTTTTATCTCCGCAGAAAGAAAGCGGGAGAGAGAGAAAGAGAGTGAAAACAGTTCAAGTCAATTTTGGCTAGAAAGTAATAGAGAAGGGCAAAAAAAAAAATCGTGTTTAACGTGTCTCTTGGGCGAAGGTGAAAGTGCGTGTTTGTGGGAGTCATTTGTTAAATGGTTTTTACATCGTTTTTACAACAGTTTTAATGGTTCGAGTCAATTTTGGCTATCTTTTTAGGAAGTAATACAGAAGGGGGGTCATGTTTAACGTCATTTGTTAAATAGTTTTTACAACAGTTAATTGTTGAGTAAAACACATGGAGGGAGAGCGATAAAAAATTAAAATATCATTAATTTCATGGTGAATAAGTGATGCATCTTTTTAATTTCAAAACATTTCCTTCTTTCCTTGTTGCCAGTCATTTGTTTGTCTAAAAGTATGTGAAAACATGGCGCTAATCCAGACAAGAAGAATACACTAGCTCTTGTGCTTTGGTTAAACATTGGCAAAGAAATGATCTTTTGTGTTATGTTAATACCTTATTAAGCAAACATATTGTTTGTGAATTACGCACAGATCCTGATTCATCAGGATGTATGACTTCAATTACTGCTTGTTCCTGTTAGTTTACCGTGTTGCCAACCATTCCTGGTAAATGCACTGTGGCAGTTTATGTGTTCAATAATGTGCATTGTCTTTTTACAGTGGAATTCTTAGCAGATGTACTTTCCCAGAAAAAGTATTGTTGCACAGAGGCTAACGTTAAGGTTTCAGGAGATGCATGTACATTGAAAGGGTTTTAACCTTGCTAATACTGTTTAAACCAAGCTGTTGTATTCCTGCTTATACTCCCCACACACCAGATATTTCATAGGTTTTTTAAGATACTTGTTGAAAAAATGTTTTTGGTTAAACAAAGCAAAGCCCAGTGTATTAATGCAACTTGTAAATATGTGGAAAAGGTGTGTTACATTTCATAAGACTGTGTGGATTGTGAGACTTTGCTGATACACTAATCATTTAGGGAATAATTTAAAGCCAATAACTTTCAAAAACATATTCAAATAAATGTGCAAAAAAGTTCCATGTCATTTCTTGTTATAAAATAAATAATAGAGAATTCACTTTTTTCTACTTTGTAATTGTGAATCATTTAGACTGTTAATACATCCACATATCTGCACTAATTATTGTGTCTCAGTTGTCTTTCTATCTTAACGCATTTGCCTTCCCTTTTTTTCGATTTATGTATTGTAGTGATTGTACATAGCTATCCCTTTGATAGACATGCTATATTTGTCATATCATATATTGCGTGACAAAGCCACAGGACAGTAATATTGTTAATACTGTAAATTCTGTTTCAAGTCTTCTATAATGGCAAGGTATATATGTGTATATTAAAAACTGTAAAAAAAAACCACTTTATTTTCTCATGTTTAAAAAAATTAGATATATAAATATATATATACAGTCAGAGATTTACAACACAATATAATGAAGGTGTCCTTTATTATTGATACATACATAATGGTTAGTTAATATTTTTGGATATCACAGTAGAACCTTCTATTGTTTGAAAGTTAAGTATTGAAAAGATAAATGAAAGTTTTAGAAGGCCATGAGGATTGGCTTTCCAAAGTGTATTTGCAGACATCTCCAGGAACATTTTAAATAAATTTGTTATCGCAAGGGTCTTCTAAATAAACATCTTCATCTCTCTAAATATTTGCCCTACAACTGCTACTTGTAATTATTCTTTCTACCTGTGTCTACTCAGTGTGTACGGTGCTCAGTTGTTAGCATGTTGTGTAACTTAATTTAATCTCTAAAGTAGCTGTCAAACATATTCCTGTGAACCCAACTGAGAGCCTCCTCTTCGGGGGTGGGAATGGGTTTATGTGTGTTATTTAATTTAATTGTGTATCATTGCTGATTGGGGCTCGTCAGTTGTTACAATAACTTCAGGTTTCTTGATAGTTTTTTTTCCTGGAATTATAGGTTCACTTGATTTCCTTAAATGTTCACATTTCAAATTGGGGTCATGCACGCTTTGCCACATAATGAACAGAGAATGTGGAGCAAAACCATGTACCAATAAAATCTCCTTATAATAGCAAGGGTCATGCTGATCTAGTTGTTTGGAGGGAATGTACATCCCTCTGGTCCTCACACCCAGATGATGCGTAGGTCCAAGTCCAGCTTTGGCCAAACAAATGGCAAGGTAAACATCATCAATAGGAATAAGGCTGACAGTATAAGACATATAATATATCATCAAAGCTGTATAGCTGGACAGAAGGTAGCCTCCACCTTCTAAATAAGGGGGGTAACTATTGGATTCATACACCTGAACTGGGATATAATACTTGCTCCAGGCAAATCTCAAGGGTCCAACATTCCTCATCACATTACCAGTGAAGAGGTGCTTGCTCCCATCATTGTCTTTAAGGCTTTGGAGATACAAAACCATGTTGTCTGTGTTAGCAAAAATATCATCGTCACCATTAAATAAAAAACGAGCATTTGGGCAGTTTTTCGCCATCCATTCTAGAAACAAAACCTGCTTTAAGGTGAGGTTGTAGAATCGGTCATAAAAGTCCCACTGGAGAATATCCTTGTAAACTCGGTTCTCAAGTTCAAGTAGTTTGTTATCAGAACCAGAGGGGGTTGTTCCAACAATGAAGATTCTGCGGATCCACACACCGTTGTAGAGCCTCTCTTCTGCCCAGGTTTTACGTAGGACCTCTCTGCGGTCATAGTTTCCTGGCGAGCTCTTAATGACCAGCAGGAGGAAGACATCAGCAGAGTTAACAGCTCCTCCGCATTTTTCTGGAGCGTTCAGAAGCATAGGGAAAAAGCGACAATGACGATAATACAGAAAGTCTTGTATGTGACCAGGAAGAGTGCTGAAGCCTGTTATGTTAGCAGCAGTTGTATTTTGTACACATCTTTCCTGTTCAGTGACACTAGGGTATTCTGTGGCTTGTGCCAATAAAGAAGCTCCCTTCTCTGGTCGTTGAATATTTTGGATGTGTAGGTGTTTGATGTCACCGATCTCTTTATAGAAGAAGACGAGCAGCAGAGCAAGGAATATAACCAACAGGAACAGGTTCTTTAAAATGATTCTCATCTTGAATTACTGGAGTGAAAAAGACAAACATTTGTTCTCCTTTATATCATGTCATTTATAGAAGTTGTAGACCTTAAATCTATTTTGATAGTCAGCAAATAGTCAGTGTCCTCTTTTAAAGACTTATGTTTTATTAGTAGGACAATTAAGCAAGTGCATCAAGAACAAAGTATCCGTTGGTTCCAGAAATAGTTACATCGAGGGCAACTGGACGAAGTAGGTTTTTTTCACCTCTCATCCAAGAGGCTTCTTCAGCTCTGGAATTGTTTTTATGTTGAAATGCCAACAGCCATTCATTTGTCTTTTAAAACAGCCTGTGCTTCAGGTTTTTAAGAATGTTAACAACATGCAGGGCTCAGACTGAATAGAATGCACTGACACTTACAAAAAGAAATTTGACTTTAATTGTCGCTGTAACAGAGGGTAAACAATAGTTACAGTCTGATAAAAAAAAATATTTAATATATATATATATATTTATTTATATTCTTTCATCATCTTTTCCTATATTGTAAAACCCCGCTATGGCAGATTCTGTGTAACCTTTTTTGAAAACAAGCCTTAAAAAAAATAACCTACGTAAATAAATCCTCTAAACCTGGAGAAGGGCTAACTCTTCGTCATCAGTGCAGTTATTCAACAATAAAACGAAATGAATAGTAGATGATTAAAAAAAGAAGATCAATACAATGTGTTCCACCAATATCACGTCCTTAAGCGATTCAGAGGTAAAAAACTACTCAGCATGTGTCTGTACAGTTTCATTTCAAAGGACACATTCTGCCTTCCCCCATTCCACCTTTCTGCAACGACCGTCGTTACGGGTGTGCAGCCCCTTTGAGACTAAATACCAGAATTTCCCAGTAGTCAGTCAGAATTGACGAGAGGTGGATGAGAGGTGAAATGTCAGGAAAAAAACTACTTCGTTCAGTTGCCCTTGATGTAACTATTTTTGGATACGCAGCATGTGTAAATCTATGAACTGTTTATTAAACCACATATTTACATATACTCTCTGCATATAACTTTAGAGTATGTATAAATCATGAAATATATGAAGAATTAACTCAGATATTATGAGTTGTTCTGTGCAAAGAGAAAGAAATATTATTTAAGTTGCTTAAAAGGTGTTAAAAGTTAAGTGAACTACCTGTCATTGTGACACAACACACCACCAAATGTGACCTCTGCTTTTAACCCATCACCAAAGTCAACAGTAGGCAGCTTTCAGCTCCTGGGGAGCAGTGTGTGGGGACGGTGCCTTGCTCAGAGCACCTCAGTGGTAACTTGGCAGCTGGTGGACTCAAACCTGAAGCCTTACGGACCAAGATCTGCTTCCTTTACCACTAAGCCACCACTGCTCCAATACACACAAATTCACACTCACTGATTTAAAGCAACAGCTAAATAAAATATCTGTATATTTTGGAGGCTCTTACCGTAAAAAGACACCTGTGTTTCGTTATCTGTTTATTGTTAAGCAGCTAAAGAAGGAATAAAATATTTATGACCAAAGTTTCCTCCTTCCAACAGCAGATATAGGGTGGAGCCTGTATATGATGACACAGAGATCCTGATTATATTCTCTTCCTGCTTTAATAAGAAAGACAAATAACAGGTGAACACCAGCACTGAACGTTTTCTATTGAAATAAAATAAACACATGAACTGCCTATTTTTAAGGGTAAGCTTTTTAAAATTAAAAAATAAAACTACAGACTGCAATAACATTTCCCCAGTAGATGCCATAGAAAATGATAAAATCATTTTAGCATTTTAGCCTTTGTGCATGACTTTCACATGTCGTTCGTATTAGTTCACATGAACACTTCATCTATCTGCTCCTGACCCGGCCCCCTGTACCATTTTAGGACAATTGTGGCCCGTGAGTCAAAACGTTTGCCTATGCCTGTTTTAGACGCTTTATGGCAAAAACGTTGTTTTGGACCAAATAAGGATTTCGTGATGAAAATATACCAGATTTACGCAGTATAATATCTTATCAAGCATATATCTCACTCATATCAAGCATTTCATCTCACAACATTTTTTGTTAAGCTTTTGTCAGTTATCCAGCCATTAAATGTATTTCAATCAGATCAAACTTGTTTGCTTTTAAATACCCAGTGTTGGCAGACACACTACATCATTACAGCATGCTTTGACTGGGTGTGAAGAGGCTCACAAGGACAGGAATGAAAATCAGAGTTCAGAGTATAATAGACGTGGAGTGCTGTTTAGTAGTTTAGCTCTGTTGGTGCTCTGCTACTCATACCACTGTTTATCCATTAAAAACACTATGTTCAAAGATGGAGTCTACAAGAGCACTTGACATCAGCATAAGAGAGGATATTGGTCAATGATTAATGTATCTGTTGTTTTTATAAACAGGGAATAAAATATTTAGGACCAAAGTTCCCTCCTTCAAATTTGCAGAGGCAGGGTGGAGGCTGAACAAGACGACACAGAGTTACTCATTAAAATCTCTGGAGCTCCTCCTGCTTTAATAAGAAAGACAAATAACAGGTGAACACCAACACTGAACATTTTCTATTGAAATGAAATAAACACATGAACTGCCTATTTTTAAGCGTAAGCCTTTTAAAATTAAAAAATAAAACTACAGACTGAAAAATTTCTGCCATTAACTTTGGTAGACTTGCTGTTTGCTATGAAAGATAAACCAAACTTTCACAGTAGAAGACAATCCAAACAACATTGATAATGACATTGTAACACAGGCTTATCTTTATAAGAGACAATATTGGTCAGTGATTAACGTACCTGTTAGGCAACTGGACGTGAATTTTCTGAGAAGACGTTTCACCTCTCATCCAAGAGGCTTCTTCAGTTCTAACTGTACAGCAAATATATACTCTGGGTGTGAAAGAATAAAGACAAAAATGGCTTCTTTTACCCCTCTCTCAAACCATCTGTCTTCCCTGGCCAAAATGTGCACATTGTTGTCCTCAAAGGAGTGTGTTTTGTCCTTGAGGTGTATGTGAACAGCTGAGTCCTGTCCTGAGGAGCTGGCCCTTCTGTGTTGGGCCATGCGCCTGTGCAGCGGTTGTAGCATCTAATCAGGAACAGAAGTGCTTGATGTTATTTAGAACAAACAACAAACAAGTTTTATTTTGCAGATTTTCACAAATATTGAGGTTCTCGAGGCTCTCTTGAGGACATGGCAAAATGGTATATCCTCGTAAAAATCGTATGTCAAGGACATTTTTAGTCACATCATTATCCATCCATCCATTTTCATCCGCTTATCTGTTACCGGGTCGCGGGGCAGCAGTCTCCATGACCGCCACCCAAATGACACATTGGTGTGGGTTCCACAGTCGCATCATTATATCTTTATTAAGCAAGAAATTGTGGCACACACACAAAAAAAAACAATTATTTATCTAACTTTAATGAAGACAACAAAGACAAAGGCTTTGAAATATATTTTCTTTCCCTGAAATAAAAGAACATTTGGATGGAACTCATTTTTATTACTTTACGAGGCACAAAAAAACCCATGAAAAACAACTTTATGATTACAAGTCTTAGAACAGAGGCAAAAGAATGAAAGAAACTCAACGCAGTCGAGTTTCCAACTCTAATCTTCCTAGAATAAAATGACAATGTTGCTCATACACACTGGTCATACATTTCAGTAACCCTTTGACAAGATAATCAATATCTACAACCCAAACCTCTATTATTAATGTGTGGCTGTAGCTGCAGAGTTTGGAGAAAGAGTGGGATTAGGAACTAGGAGAAATGGAACTGTGAATCTACTGCATGGCAGCCAGGAATCCCACCAGTTTAAACAGTAAATACTGGCTAGGGTGTATTTCAAAGACCATCAAAGAAGATTAGAGATTGTGCATTGAATTGTGATGGTGCTATTCTCTGTGAAATATATCATTTGTCTCAATGGGATTGAGGAATGTAAATCATTCCGGTTGTGAAGTAAATGAAATGGTTGTTGCTGTTTAACTACAAATGTTCACAGTGGTTTGCACCATACAATTATTTATATTCTGTTTTATTTGAACAAAGAGTAATATGAAGTGGTTTGACATTAATTCTAAATAGTGCACATATGACTGTTTTATTGCTTACATCGAAATGCTATAATAATTAGAAGAGCAGTGGACTTGAAACATTAAGACATCAGAACTCTAGCAGATAACACCAGAGCAGAATGCAAGGAGGAACAAGTATAAAAAGTAAATATATATATTCACATATTTGTAAACATATATATATACATTTATATATATATACACAGTATATACAAGATTTTATGTATACATAGTAGGTATATGAGTATGTATATATAAATATATACACATATATACTGTACATACATATATATTCCGATATTATCGGCCCCATATTAGCATATTTTGTAATAAATGTAAGAATCGTTATTGGTTTTTCCTCCAATATTGAAAACCCAATGATGCAATGGCTGGGTTTCATGAAATAATGTGTGCCCTAAAAATAGTCTAATGCCCTGGCGACAGACCAGTCAGGTGCCTCAGTATCTGGTTCTAAACTACTTTATTGTTCTCAACCCAGCTTCTCTTCGCCTTTCCCCCCTTTCACTCTCTCTGCGCTCTCTCTTCCTCATACACACACACATGCACTCTCACCACGCCTCCTCACTCCCATTCTTTACTGGTGACTGTAAAATCACACTTGAACAGAACATTATCAACACTAAACTCTCGTCACTATCATTGTATTAATCTTTGAATAATCAGGGACTTGTATGCTGAATGCTGCAACTCATACAGTGATTTGTAAGGATTAATAAATAAATAAATATTACAAGGCGAAAAGGTGGAAAATCTATTGTCCCCTAGGGGGTGCATGGCATTAACCCATCACCTTAGTGAGCAGAAAATAATAGCAACTGTGTGTATGGCTTTATCTGAATTATACAAATATGTGGTTTTGTTGATTTTATTTAATTTGATTCGAAATGAAAGTATGTGCATCAGACTGGATCCTGTCACACCAACTGTGACTACCTGTTGATTTTATGTGTTTTCTTTAAGTGTTCACAGTTCAGGTTAGGATCGTGTATTGTTTGCCACATTGTATATGTGAGACCTGGAAGAAATCTATGCACTAACAAAACTTCTTTATAATAGCAGGGGTCATAACTATCCAGTTTACGGGAGGGAATGTTCAGTCCTGCTGTCCTCACACCCACATGAGATTCTGGTTTAAGTCCTGCTTTAGCCAGACACATCCCCATATAAACATCATCAATAGGTAGAACTGGGATAGTCTTTGACATATTGTAAATGGTTTTCGCTGTGAACCCAGACAGAAGAAAGCCTCCACCACCACAATAGGGAGGATATGAGTTTGATTCTTGTACTTGAACCGGAACATAATATTTGCTGTGTTGTTCCCGAATCGGCCCTACATTCATTATCAAGTGGCCTGTGAAGAGATGCTTGTTTCCATCATTGTCCTTGAGGCCTTGGAGATACTCGACCATGTTGTCAGTGTTGGCGAAAACATCATCGTCACCATTGAATAAGAAGTGAACCTTTGGACAGTACATTTCCTTCCATTCTAGAAAAAGTATTTGTTTCAGGGTGAGGTTGAAGAACGTGTCTTCAAAGTCCCATTGGAGGATGTCGTTGTAGTCATGATTTTCCAGTTCAAGTAGCTTGTTCTGTCTTGTTTTTTCGAATCCAGACTGTGTCGTTCCTGAGATGAAGACCCTGCGGATCCAAACGCCATTGTAGATTCTTTCTTGTGCCCAGGTTTTACGTAGTACCTCTCTGCGTTCGTAGTTTCCAGGGGAGCTTTTAATGACCAGGAGGAGGAAGACATCAGAAGACTCATCATCTCCTCCACATTTGTATGGAACATTAAGCAGCATGGGGAAATGGCGACAATGTTTATAGAAAAGAAAATTTTTTATATAAACAGGAAGAGTGCCGAAGTCTGTGATGTTGGAAACAGATGTGTTTTGTTGACATGATGACCACACGAAGGGTTTGCTTATTATGGGCGTCAATGTCTTATGTTTTTGCTCAATATCATTGACATGGATGTTTCTCTGGTCATTAAAATCTTTAAGGAGAAAGAAGAGCAGTAGTAGACCAAAGAGTACCAACACCAGGAGTCTGCTGAGAATGATTCTTCCCATCCTGTATCTGCAGTGAAAAATAAACAGATAGTCGATCAGATGTATGAGAATATCCACAAGTATGTTCATACTTATTTTGGGGCGGACACCCTGCTGAGGGTGAGGGAGTATGAAAGGTTGGGGAGGAAAGTGGCGGATTACAGAAACCACCTTCGGTTCAACCTGAGATGCAGGCAGACTAGGATCTGGCCGCAGTCATTCCCAGACATGTCTTGGAAGCGGTTTCCAGACACACCAGAACAGCACAACTGGCACAGCACAATATCAGAACCTTGAGTCCAGGTTCTACAGTTCCCACCACAACAGAGCAGAACATGGGCGATAACACAAGACAATACAACCGAACTGGACACCCAAGACAAATGGGTTAAAAATCTGTCAGTCCGAGAGCTCATTCCAGCCGAGTCAAAAGTCCTAGTCAAAGGACTAAACTTTGCAATAACCCCTAGGAAGCTACCAACGGTAGATCTCATAAGAGTCACAGAGGAGGTGACTCAATCAGGAGGAACAGATTGCGAGAAACTGAGGCTGAGCAGCTCAGACGTATCAGCAGCACTCTGTAGTGCCAAATTATCTCCATCCAACATCTCCACCCAGGAGAGAGAGGCACTAAACACACTGCAGAAAGATCCTAACAGTTGCATCTACATACAACTGTCTCCATTGGTGGGGGACACCCCACACCATATTAAAAACTCAACGGATTTCACCACCAAAATCAGCCAGATCAAACTGGAGGCTGAAGAAACTATGGTGTCTAATGATGCAAAGTCACTTTTCACCAGCATCCCCAGTGAGGTGCGATGAGCATGGCACCGTCCCCACACACTGCTCCCCAGGCAGCATGAGCTGCCCCCTGCTCACTTTGGTAAAATGTAGAGGTCACACGGTAGTTGCGTTCCAAGACCCACCGCGAAATGAAAAAAAAAAAAAAGCGAAGGTGAGGTGAGATAGTTATTATATTATTTAGGTAAATATTTACCCTTAAGGGAACTCCCCCCACACCCCCCCCAGATTGTTTCACACACACAGTAGAATTGAATAATGGAAACGCAGAGTTAAGTGAACAAGAAGTGGTACAAATATTTGCATCTGTCATTGCTTACTATTGACAACTATCACACAATGTATGAGTACCTACAGAGTAGAGTAGTAACGCCCGATACCTTTGAGGGATGTAGCATACGGTTCACACTAAAGAATATACGTTTTTGCATATTTTACCTTTCTGTTTTATACAAATGTCGAAAAAAAATCCAAAATCAAAAAGAGTCTCACCTAAATTAAAATATAAAGGTGGTATTAATATTATTATTTTGCTTAGATAGATAGATAAATAGATAGATTTAGGATACTTTGTATAAAGTTCTCAGAAATACACTAACAGATCAATATATTTATTAATATATATTTTTAATAATTAATAAATACATCGATCACTCATAGTTGCCTGTCATACACCTAGGTATGTCGCGTGTCATTTGGTACATGAATGGAACGGTAATAAACGTTATATACAACAGTACCCACGTTTTTTTTAAATCGGTAAAATTCAGCATTAAATCGGCTTTAAAATCATGTCGTAAACACCGGAGTTAACGAAAATACGTATACGCGGATGCTCAGGCTCAACTACCGTTACTTTGCAACGGAAAGCGGTGTTTCCGTTCAATTCTCCCCACGCGAAGCGACAGGTTGAACCGCTTTTTTACATTGCTGGTAGAAAAACCATGGCGTAAAACGGCTGTGACACTTACCTTAGAATGAAACAGTCAGCGGAGCTGAGTGCTCTTAGTTTATAAATACATTCAGAAGGAGACCATATGTCTCTGAGTCGAAGAACTGAAAGTGCTGCTGTCACTTCTGCTGCTGTTGCTGCTGGGCGTGAAAGTGCTGCTGTCACTTCTGCTGCTGCTGCTGGGCGGTAACTGTTTGTGCTGTTTGGACTGTCCCTCCGGGGTTCTGTGGCTGCAGCTCTCTAAGTCAATAACATAACGTTAACAAGTACAATGATAATTATCAAAAATGCGCCTGTGAACCACTGTGAAAATGTGGGTTCATATAATAATAATAATAATGGATTACTTTTCACTGTGGTCATGAAATATGGTTCTACCTCAGCGTGACAATGCATTTCACACTTAGTTATTTACAGCACAGCTGGTCTAACGCTAACTTAGAGGAACCACATACATGGCGCCTCCAAGGGGCAGGTCATGGTTATGCAAAGGACCCAATAGCAGCACAACCGAGTCAGGATAAACTCAGTCTTTATTAGAAGCAAACAGAGCACGACGGCTAGCAAATTAACTCCCTCCTGTGAAATTCCATTACCATTACCTTTAATAGACAAACATATCACTACAATTTAAAACCATGTACTTTGGATACATTTCTCCAAATATTAAAAATCTAGATACATATCTAACGGGAGTTCTACTGGCTGCAGGGATGATATCTATGAGATGGAAAGAGTTACTTTTTTCAGTAAATATGAAAACTGACTTGTTTACACGACACAGGGAGAAATAACAGGATTTTATAAAAATTACTCTGTCAAAGAACCGAGCCATTTCAATCTTTTAAAGTGTAATCGTTATCTTTACCAACATATTGTTTCTAAATAAGAATCCGCTGCTGTGTGCTCTCTGTGTCTACATGGTTAATTTAAAAAGGGGTTAAGAATTTTACTGTGAGACTAAACCATAGTTGTGTGATGTGTACAGCAAAAATGGGAATGTTGACATATTCGTTAAAGTGTTACAGCAGAGCAAATGTAGCAGGTCACACCTCAATGTTTATTGTTACAAAGGTTGGCATTACCTTCAAGAAAAAAAAAATCAAACAAAAAACGTACTCGTATAAATGTGTTGAAACCACACACCTTTTCGCGGTGAATGCTCTAGACTGCATCGCGCAAAGAACGCAAACTGACAACATTCATGTCACTGAGTCAAAATACAAACCAAAACAATTGAAAACCCAAAACATCACTGGTCATTTGTACTGCACTTCCTTTTAAGACTCAACTTCCTCTGTGTTCTCAACGTCCCCCCGTGCGGTGTCCTTACATTCCTGTGGCTGTTGCCAGTGAGTTACAGCAATGAGTCACGTGTAAAAGCAAGTCATTGTCATCTATAGAGTCCCACCACATTTACCCTTACACTCTGTGCAGTTGCCGCCACTACGCCCTACATCTGAGGGATGGAAACACACGTCCATTCGCTGTCTGAGACGCCTCCTCAGCTGAAAACGCCGCTTCACTGTCGTAGTGCTGTACTCCTGGGACGTCAGCTTGGTATAGTAATCCGAGAACTTGTTGAAGAGGAAAGAGATGGGCATACCATTTAAGATGATACCAAATGAGATACAGCCAAAGGCCACCAGACGGCCCAGGACGGTTACAGGAACCACATCCCCATAGCCCACAGTAGAGATGCTGACCTAGGAAAGGTTTTCATGGAAAGTTTACGATTAAAGGGTTCAGGCACAGACTTTTTAACAAAAGAAAGAGCAGGGGTGGGTAGAAGGCAACTGTATTTATATTCCGTTATTGCTATCAAGTGCTTCTGGTGCCAACAAACGTCGAGGCCTTGTCAAAGTGTGTTACGGGCAGTAGTGGATAGAAAAGGGACTGGACAAAAGGCAGCACCAAACAACAGGAAACAGGCACAAACTTGAAAACCTAACTGTTAAATAAGAGCCTTGTAACCGCCCCACGCTGAGTCTTTGAGTCACAGCGACTATTGTGGGGGCAGGGAGGAAGGGCAAAGGGCCATAATAGAGAAGTGAAACTGAATTGCTCAAAAATAACTGCAGTCTTGTAGTAATAAGAGTTTCTAACAGAAAAGCTGTCTTTTATAATAATACGTTATTCCTATAGAGCAGCTGTTGACTGTGTCAAGATAATGATTCATGCAAATTGCCATATTTACCTTCAAATAAAAAGCTGTCAACAGTATGACAAAACGATTACTATAAACACACTTAGGCGTGTTTTTGTTGACCTCCAAAGTGAGGAGATGGATAATAAAGGTGTGTAAGACTCAGCAAACAGCTGTTCCAAAGGTCATTTCTAACTGGAACGTAGTCCATAGCCACTGATCCAGTGGGTTTGAAAAAAATATTTATAGCTATTTTTTAGCTACATACTTACTATGACTACAACTGTACTTTTACTATTTATTATTATTTTCTATGTATTTTTGTACTTGTATGTTCACTGTAGCTTGATTGTTGATTGACTGAATTGAGTGCACAAATTTCAAAAGAACAAAATATAAATCAGATTTGATTTGCAAATACTTGCAAACACTGGTGGTGTAGAGAATGATTAATGGACTTCAATTTCAGAGCGGTCTCTCTGCAGAGACCACAGTGGACGACGGTTAATATAAATCCAAGAAGTAAGCCAATAGAGAAGAGGATCTCCACACACCGATTAACATAAATTCTAAAAGCTACTTCGTTTGTCATACGTACAGCGGCCCACCACCACGCGTACGGGATGCTGCTGATGGAGGATCCCTCGGTTTCCCTCTCAGCTGAATGCAGGAGTGCAGCGAACATGAAGATTCCTAAAACGATGAAGAGGAAAATACAAGAGACCTGCTGATAACACTGACGCAAAGTGAATCCAAACGCTCTCATGCCGGTGGAGTGTCGAGCTAGCTTAAAAATCCGAAAGACCCTGAGGAACTTAAAGACTTTGAGGGCTTGCTGAATATTGTTGACACAGGCCATGGCTCCAGAGTCGTCCTTCCTGCTACCATCTTCCTCTGTAGTCAGGAGCTCAAAGATGAGCTGAAAGAAATAAGGAACCACGGCCAACAGGTCTACAAAATTGAGTCCGCTCATCAAAAACACTCTGAGTTTGGGTGTGGATATGAGGCGTGCAAAATATTCAAAGGTGAAGAACACAATGGTGATGATCTCCGTCCAGTCCATGTAGGTCTTTCCATGAACAGTATACATCTGCAGGTCCTCTACAGTGCTAAGCGTCATTGCCGTGATGGAGAAGAGCACAAGTAGACTTGAGAGAATGTTGAAAGCCTTGGCCACAGTTGAAAAGTAGGGATACTCAACAGTATTCCACAGAGTTTTCCTCACATTCCCAAAGATCATGTCCTTAAAGGACTCATTGTAGCACTTCACCTCAACCTCAGCCATTAGCTCCCTCTCCACCTTCAGGTAGTCCTTTACCTCATCCACCTTCTCCTCGAACATCATACAGCAGCAGCGTTGAGTGTCCTTCAGGTTCAGGCCCCAGTATGCGATTTCCTCTTCAAAGTTGATAGGACACATCTCCCGAATGACCCACAGAACTCCACTTGTGTAGAAATGGCAAATATGGTGGAAGAAGGAAGGGTCACGGTCAAAGAAGAACTCATTCTTCTGAACCGAGTAGTCGTCACACCAAGCCAGGAGCTGCGTTCTGTCGCTGCAGAGAACCAAAGAGCCGATCCGGGTGTTAGGGTATTTGACGGCACACTCTTTGGGGATTTTGAACACTTGTCCTCCAACATTAACACTGATGTTTTGCTGCCAATTAAATCTATCCCCGTCTTTAGAGCACTTCCTGCAGGCACTGTTGAGGTCATCCATTGAATTCCATGCTTTTAATTTATTCTTTTCCACAAAAGGGAAAGTTTTGTTGTCCTCCATAAACACCGAGACGTGAGGGATGGTACAGCGACGATTATTTGAGCATTTCTGGAGCTGAGCCTGCTCTGCAGCCATGACTGCTTAAAAATGGATAGAATTGTGTAACAAGTCACAAAGAAATGGGTTTTAGTAGCAAATACTGTCCTGGTGAATCATCACAAAAAAATTCCCCATATCTGTCAGGAAGTGATATCCCAGCACTTCCTGTTTGCAAAGCTCAGCTATCTGCTGGAATAAAAGGAAAAGATTTTTCAGCTGTGACAGAGACGAAGTGTGGACATTTGCTTCTTTAGACCGGAAGGGTGAGCAGCAGCAGCAGCAGCAGCAGCAGCAGCAGCAGCAGCAGCAGCAGCAGCAGGGATTACATCGATGTTAGCACTTAGGTTCACTGCCAAGTTTCCTCACACTGTTGTAAATATAGGAGGTGATCTGTGTGAGATTAGCATTAAAGTCTTATTTACTTTAAGGGTTTTAACCTGCTAGAACAAATAGTCATTTATTAGGTTAGACAACATTTGCTTTTATGCGGTATGAGGTCAATTTCCTCGTGTCAGGAGAAAAATCTTGCAATAGTTGCAGGTGCGTAACAAAATGGAATACTCGGCAGATTATTTCATAAATAAGACAAACTAGATGAGGAAAGTATTTGAAGAGCTTTAAACACAACAGTCCAAAAAAGAATAAACACAGTCTAACACAGGGATTACCGATCTGTTTGAAATAGAGCTGCATCAAGGGCACTTAGTAATACAAAGAGCTACTTGTCCGATACAGACTTCCTGAACAATATTAATATAATCAGTTCTGGGACATACAATAGCAGACACCTTACCATCATCATTGGACCCATTTGAATATCATTGCAGGTGTGACTGATTCAGAAAGCACAGTAACAGTGCAGTTTTTGGCCCTGTTGTTGACTAGGTTTATTTTGAGAAAGGTAGTCCATGGGCGCTACCACGTGCCACCAGCTCTAACCCACTGGACTGTACATGTGAGGAAACTCCGACCTGCTCACCGTCGGTTTTGTATCGGAAAATATAACATTTTGTTTCAAACTGGGGCGTATTTTGAAGAGATCGTCACACTGTTGTTGGAGGTGTACAGTGCCACAGTAGCTGGATTGGTACCAGATGGACATCATCATCATCACATCAAGAACATGACAGTATGAAAACAGTTTAGCATAATTTCTTTTTTTTAATTAAACATAAACTCTCTCTGCTCTGGAACAAAAGAAGAATGTAGTATCAAGGTCATTTACCTCACGTGGCTGTGTTTGTTCACAGCATTTAACAGAGTTATGCACCGTGCAGACGGTAAACCGTACACACCCCAGACAAAAATAAAACCCAACACCAACCAACCATAAACCTCACACACCCTCACCCTCTGACGGGGATTTTACAGTTTATCACATAAATAACAGATATAAATAAATAAAGCCACCAAACAAACCAAAGAGTTACCAACAGCAGCACCAACAGGGTTCAGACTTCCAGTTTTAAAGGCAAAAACGTCAACAACAAAAACAAATTGGTCATGATCAAAGATAATGTCAGTTTTGCAGATGCTGCCAGTGACCCACCTAATATATATATTAAATATATTGCTACTGCTCTTTCAGTTTTTATGGTGGCGACAGGAGTTGGACACAACTTTGGAAAATGCTCTTCTACTGTATACTGTCCGAAACAAACACTTGCTTTGGCCTAAGGGCACTGGGCCTGTTGGTTCTTGATGCATATTGGCTGTAAAAATTAAAAAAAGAACATATATATATATATATATATATATGTTCTTTTTTTAATTTTTACAGCCAATATGCATCAAGAACCAACAGGCCCAGTGCCCTTAGGCCAAAGCAAGTGTTTGTTTCGGACAGTATACAGTAGAAGAGCATTTTCCAAAGTTGTGTCCAACTCCTGTCGCCACCATAAAAACTGAAAGAGCAGTAGCAGTCTTGGTGATCATCTTTTAGAGAGAAGACGCACATTTTTGCATTTTTTTAACCAAAATAGGCTCAAACCCAGAGTCTGGAGGTTTAACGGAAAACTTAATTGACCAGAGAAAGTTTTTTTTTTATAATTAATACTGTATGTTACTTGAAGTGTCACACTGAGACACAAGGAGCAGACAACGAAAATCAAAGAGGAAAATACAAAGAAAACTCAACTCAAAACTCAACCTCAACTAAAAACACACAGTACCTGGGCTAAATGACTACACAATACTGCAAAATTTAAAGCAAAGACAGAAATAAAAATTCACATCTGAGAGTCAACTCAAATAAGAATATATTTCATCTGCTGTTTTCCTATACAACTATACAAGCTCTAGTCATTGATCACTCGTATGTGTCAAAAACAAGACCTGAACAGCCACTTCCTGTGTCATCAGAGGGCAGTATCACCAAGACAACTGATACCTCAAAAACCAGGACGGCGGACATGTTGTCCAGTCATTTGTACTATTTAATCACCTGGAGTAAATTTTGAGTTTCAACTTCTGGTGAGACTTGTCACACGGCGCTGTGAAGTGCATAAGTCTAAACTGACACAAAACGTCAACAAATGTATTTGTCAGTGTCACCATTTAGGTTTGATTGACATTTCTCTGTATGAATAATTTCACCATTTGGATCAGTCACAAATAAAAACTAATGTGAAACACGTACATCTCTTCCACTAGTATAGAGGAAAAAATAAGGCAAAATAAACAAACTTACTTTTGTCATAATTAGGACTGAGATTAATCATGAGTAATCCACAGCTATCCTGTGATTACGCTGATTACAAAGGTGAACGATTAACCATGTAAAACTAAATTAATATATTATTATTCTGTTCTTCAATAAATTACTGTGTCAGTTTAAGCCTTTACATGAAGTCATTTCATTCTAATTTTGTCCAACTCACCAAGTTGAATTCTCTTTAAAGCATCCACAATCTATGATCCTCAGACTGACACTGGCTCTAACAGTAAGTATCAAAGGTCAAGTGCTACTTTAAAACATTTATCTACAAAACCTAGGAAAATATTTACTTCCTACTGCCCACAGATGATGATAAATCTGTTTATCGTCTGATCTTTTTTTCTTTGTTTTTTTGTCACCTTCCTGGTCGCATGCATTTACCAACTGTGCGCAGACGTGAGAACTTGGAGGCAGCAGTGTGACAGGTCTTGTAGCATTGCAGACATCTGAGCATCTGGGTCACTTCATTTCCTGTCCAAGTCCAGCTTAATCAGGGTTTCCTGGCAGCAGAAAACACAGGACTTTAATCCACAATCTGCACTGGTTAAGCCTTTGTCCTCAGCTCTATCTATCTGTGTAGTGAGCACAACCTTTTACACAAAAATATGTCATCATTTTTTTAAGTATTACAACCATTAAAAATAGCTAAATGCTAAAAACACTGGTACAGTAACCATAGCTACTAGACCAGGTCTTAAAGACATGTAATCATTTAATTACTATAAAAGAACAGATCATGAAGAGATAATGACTGTCAAATTAAACTGCACTACTAACTTAATGATCAAAATTCCAAGTTATAGTTATAATTACTTAATAATCAGTGAAACCACTGTGAAACTAAACTCCACTGCTGACACGCACAGACCTTGTGCAAAACCAGTTTCTTCCTCCATTGTCACCCTCCTCGTGTGGCCTGGCACAGACCACATTCTCTAGATTGATTGACAACACTGAACAACTCAGCGTCTCACTCTGATAAGCGACACATTTCCTCATTTTTGAGACGACCTAGTTTCTGAGTTAAGCACTAAGAACAGATGCATGTGGTGCTCTTTCAACATCAAAGTTTACAGCTGGTTTCTTCTTTGCCATTTTGAAGAACTGGGTTTCATCTCCTCAGTAATGTGGCCTTGCTGTAGATTTAATGTTTGGCATGCTATTGTTCTATTGTTATACTGAAATACATTTGAAACTTTCTACAGGACCCCAGAATTGTTCAGGGTGAATATAACTTGTTAACGTTTCCACTTAAACTGTGACGTATGTAAAGGATTTCTTTGTCAGTGTGACACAGCACACCACCGCACACAACGATATTTGGCCTTTGCCTTAGACCCAACACATTAGTGAGCAGGGGCCGGGCCAACCCGAGCGCCCGGGCAGCAGTGTGTGGGGACGGTGGAACTAGTGGAACTAGTGGGCTGATGGATTCAAACCTGCAACCTTTTATGACACAAGTTCATTTCCTTAACCAACAAATCGTAAAACCAGGTTTAAAGGGGAAAACTGTGATTGGTTGACAGTTGCAGAGACAGAGTGCAACAGGTTTCTGCACTTTCTTGGTTAGAGTCAGACAAAATCCTCTAAAAGGTCAACAACACAACTTTTATCTTTGCTTTGCAGATTCTCGGTTGTAACCTGACCTATGACCCCTGGTGTTTTCCTTCACTTTCATGTCTCAGTATCACTACAACCACACAGACAGAAGGCAAAGCCAGATTTCTTAGGAAGGAAACTGCCGTGAGATTATCTAGGGAAAACAAACAATTGCTTCAGTAATTAAAAGTCTGCAAAGGAAACCACAAAAGAAAACATCCTGGTTAACTCTGCTGGATGAATCCGCTTCATTAACCACAATCCATACTCTGAAACACAACAACAATTTGTAATATCCTATGGCATATTTATTTTTATTTTTTAGACTTAATAATCGCAAGCAAATTTACAGATTGTTTTCAACATGGCTTGGTTGAAAAAAATGTCTTGAAGTGACACAGTCACAAATGTCTGTGACTTGAATTGCAGGGTAATTATAATGCCACTAAACATCAAACAAACAATATTTATTTAAAAATTAAATGACAATAACAGTGATTAGTGACAGTCTAGAGGAGCAAATACTGTATAATAATAACTAATAACTAACAGCAGCACACACCCTGGCTGCGCTGCTTAGGCACCAAGTACTGTATGTGGACTGAAACCCAGGACTCTATGCTTGTGAGGCAAGCGAGCAAACAGCTACACCATGTGTGCAATACATATGTGCAATAAGTTTATAATGTCTAATGCCTTACAATGACATAAGTGCAATATGTGACATAATACAACCACAGCCCAAACCAGTAATTTTCCTACTATAGTTCTATTGCCATATTTTTTTCCTTTCTTCATACCGTCTTTAAATGTCTCTTCCTATATTTCCTTTGTTCGGATGTTATTACTTAAATTGCTGACTCTGAGAGCTCTGCACAACCGTCGGCCTACATGCACAAATGGAAAATAAAAACCTGATGACAGGATGACAGGAAACCTGTAAAACATGTGTTACGAGGTTTTGTCTTGATCACAACTATAAAGTCAACCCAACTCCGTGCTCTGGTTTGTGTTTGAAGATTGTCCTTACCTTTACAGAGCATGAGTTTTGACACACAGGGCCCCCCTGGATGATGAGTGGATCTTGAGATTGACCGAGGGAGAAACTATCAGCGGTGACAGATGGGGAAAGACCACATGCCCTCCTCCACCACCAAACAGCCATTCCCACTAGCAGCAGGCTGAGAAACGCTACGACACGCACACAAGCATTCATCAACATAACAGCATTAACAAGACCTCATTTTCAACATTACACCAAAAGCATATTTTTTTCTCAAACATAAACTACAATTACGCTGTGTTAAATATAGCAATTAATACTATGATAAAACTACATATACTGACTCCTAACTGGTATCGTCTTTATAAAGCAGAGAATTACAAAGAACCATAAATAATTTACATCTACATTCACAGCTTAGCACACGTGTTTTGCAAAGTTTTTGCAAAGGATTCTTCCCAGGTCTGAATGTAACACAACATAGTGTTGTATGTTTAAGACTCAGACCGCAGGGAGGGACTACGATGACCTCAGCGGACAGTGACATCATGTATAGAGCTCTCTCAGAGGTGGCAGCTGGTATGACACGAAGTGCACACAATATTAAACCTTCATGTTCATTAGCCTGACTTTGCCGTGATGCGTTTCCCATTGGGGAACATTGGTCTGCCAACGTTACAGTAATGGTAAGCTTGCACTGACTGACACCAGCACCAGGGAGTGTGTTGTGTGGAGAATGTGTTCTTGTTCAGGAAATACAATCATAACTTTGGGAAATTTAGTTTACTGCCTCAAGAGGTGATGTAATAATAAATTAAATCTGCAATTTGACGAGTCATTGACTATGACAGGGGTCACCAACGTGGTGCCTGGGTGCACCTGGTGGCCCCATGGACTACCTAAATAAAACTGGTCAATAACAGGGTCAAAAGTATGCAAATGCATAACTAACATCTGCGAGGTCGCACTTTGATTCATTTATGCACAAGGCATGAGTGGTGCGAGATTTGAGTTTGATAGCTTCTCCTTTTATTAATTTATGAAACGACTTTCAGTTTCAGTCCTAATATTTAGGAGAGAGGTTAGTATTGTCTGATTTTATCTTCATTCCCCGACAATTATGAACAGGATGAAAACAGTTTTGTAGCCAGATAGCCCAGGTAAATTTAAATGTTACGAGAGCACGTTACTATTTTATTTGTGTTCTGGATAATGGGGTTTAAACAATCTTACTGATGAGAGACAGGATTCCTGCAAACATGGCGTCTGACCGACTTGATACAGGAACTGCGTGAAGGAGGGTTGAGTCTTCTCGGGATTTATTATCTCCCTTCTCTGTAGAAATGCAGCTGAAGTCTAGTCTGTCTGACTTCAGGCTGACGACACAGTCATCGCCACAGACTGCGTGTCCACACACAGATGGTCCTGAGAGCAAAGACAGTGTGTTCAGTCTGTCAAATCTAATTTTCTGTTAAACCAGGCACGCTGGTACGTGGGCATATATGTATATGTATGTATATGTATGTGTATATATATATATATATATATAAATATATATATATATATATATTTATATATATATATATATATAAATATATATATATATATATAAATATATATATATATATACATATATATGTGTGTATGTATATACAGTATATAAACAGGTGTTACCATGTGGCTGAAGAGCAGGCTGGATAATGGTCAAAACACCAGGTGAGGTCAGATCTTTCAGTAGTACGAGGAGTTGGCTGCCATTGTGTTTGTTTGCTCTGCAGATGGATTGAGTCACTTTGTCACTCCAGTACACAAAGCCCTGAGTGCAAACAGCAGGTTAAAAAAAGAAAAACATAAAGGTTAAATAAAGAATAAAGAAATTCGTTTTTATTCTTATTTTCTTACTTCAAACACAGCCAGGCCAAAGGGTCGGTCCAGGTAGCCGTTGGACTCCACCACTGTTTTGCGATTCTGGCCTTTTAAATTCACTCTGGAGATGCTTCTCCTTCCCTCGTCGGCCCAGTACAGCAGCTGACGAGGCATGTCTACAGAAACAAAGGTCGTGCATCAGTCGATACTTTATTCAAATGCACCCAAAAACAGTGACTCTGTTTAACTGCAGGAAGGAGACATATATATATATATAATTTTCATTTATTTTATCATTAAGTTCATCAACAACTGTCTAACAGTTTCAGTTTGAAGACCTTGTTTCACTGAAATATTTCCCAACTCACTGGTGTAGAAGGCTTTGATTTTAAGTCAAGATAAGTCAAGACCAAAACACAAACTATGTTGGAATACTAAAGAACAAAGATCCCAGAAAGTCTATGTGTCTATGTCGTGAGAAGCAGACCAGTGTTTTTATGATGCTGCGATAACACCACAAGCTCAAATACCCTGTTATGCATCAAGCGAAACTTTGATAATAAAACAGGAGCCAAACCAGTGTCATACCTAAAGACAGGGCAGAAGGGCAGTGAATGTATGACGTGACCAAAGCCAGTCTGTCTCGTCCATCAAGAGCAGACCTCTCTATCTTTGGGAAGCTGCCACACTGAGCCCAGAAGAGCAGCCTGAGAAAACGAAAGCAGCTCTGATAAGGTATCGTCATCATCTCCACACAACCTAAAATGCGATCATGCTCTTCTCTGTTACATAAGCTTTATTTAAGTGACTTCTTATTGTGTATTAATATTCGTTGTTGTTGAGGATGTTTTTAATCTTTCTTGTTTTTGTTTTTTTTTTACTATTGTACAGCAGTTCTGTTGTTGTCGCATGTTCAATGTCATAAAAGATCTGATCTGTTGCTATGCGCCATTGTTATATCAACTGATCTCGCTATTGCTTTTGTTTAAAGCTTAAAATTCCAGCTTAAATCATTAGGAATCTTACCTGTCTAGGTTGTAGACAGCCACTGGCATTTGTCATGCTCAGGAGTGACTAAATGACTAAATATGAATGAAATATGAGACTCTCTGCACAAGACGCTCTGGAGAATAAGTTGCACCAGCCAGCTAAAGTGCCCTGTAGTGGCTGTGAAAATAAACATGTAAAATTATACATTTTAATATATGTATAGGTCGCACCTGAGCATAAGTCGCAAAACCATCCAAAGGATGTAAAAAAAGTGTGACTTATAGTCGGGAAAATATGGTAATCTAAATGATATTTTGTAAAAGGCTTCTCTGAACTACAGAGATTGTGTAAAGGGCCTTGTGAACCAAGACTGTGAATGAGCAGTGACTAATCTAAATGATATTTTGTAAAAGGCTTGTCTGAACTACAGAGATTGTGTAAAGAACAAAGGGCCTTGTGAACCAGGACTGTGAATGAGCAGTGACCTGGAACTAACCAGGAGGAGGCGGACAACTTACATACACTTTATCTGTACAAACCCTTGCGCTAACACACAGTGAAATCTGCTCACGCTGTCTCACCCCTGGAGCGGCTCCACAGCCAGTGCAGAAGGCCTGTCCAGCCCTGAGGTCAGCTGATGCTGTGTCAAACTGTCCAACAGGACCACGTTGACTGAGCCACCTTCAACGTCGCTCCAGTAAAGGAGCCGGTGGATCCAGTCCAAGGCCAGAGCTGACACTGAACCCTTCACTTTCAGCACTAGGAGGGGTTTCTGAGGGTTTTCATCCATCCAGACCCTGAAGGACATGCACAGATAAAATAGAACAATCAATTATTAGTATAAAAAAAAGGCACCAGTGGGCCACAGAGTTTGTAAAGCTTTGTAATGGCGTGCTCAGTTCTATTTCCGATTCCTTTTATTGTGAATTCCATTCGAGAGAGAGAAAGAGAGAGAGAGAGAGAGAGAGAGAGAGAGAGCCTCATCTAATGCACATCAAGTTAATAATTCAAATCTGATAATGAATCTGATAATATTATTATTATGTTTGCATTTTTACCAAAAAAACATTCGTCTTTTTAATGAACATAAACCAGTAAGTCATTTAACATGATGGGATTCTTACAAATCTGGACCTGTATTTATACCATGATAATGTCTAAGATACAAACTAAGAACATAGCAAAGGAAACATTTGGACCACTATAGCCTTAATTACTCCTACGAATGTAATGCAAAATAAATTGCGTGACTAATGAAAAATTATACAGCACTGCTATAGTAAATGATCAAACATTTGCTCTGTTTGCCTATCCATTAAGTACGTCACTGCATGTGGACTTTGCGCCTTGTTTATGTTTGTCTGTAACGGGGGTTACGAACTGTGTTTAATAAAGACCATGGAACCTTAGGTATGATTATAGGCGTGTCAATGGTTCTTTCCGATAACAAGCTATAATACGATAAACCCTGATGCCGGATGACTTTGGCTGAATGTTAAGGTTATACAAACAAAGTACACGTCAGTAAAACACATCACAGCTCCAGTCTGGTACCTGTATATGGCACCTTGTCCGTGTGGGGCCCAGTACAGTGTGCGGTTTGAGGCAGAGGCTGCCAAACTCCCAGTTCCTGACAACTGTGGTGGACGTGGCCTGTTCTGTCTTCCTGTTCCGGTGACACTCGTCCACTTCAAGCCTCCAGATGAGGTAAAAACCATCTGAGCATCACCTCCTGGGATATTAGATGACAAGACAAATTATCTTAAAACTACAGTGGAAATTACAAGTTCCATTTCAATATCTTTGCTCTGTCAGCTTAGTGAGTGTCGGCCAAGTGTCCTTTTTAAGATAAGACTTTATTGATCCAGGGTAATTCAGTAATTCGTTCTTAAAATAGACCTCAGTTCTGAGAAGGGGAGTGATGTTTAAACGGAGTAATTAAAAAGGAGGGAAAAAGGGAATTCAGAATCTGTCCAGAAAGAGCGTTAAAAAAGATTTACTAACCATACGTGAGGACATTTTTACCATTAAGAGAGTTTTTCTTATGTATAAGGATACACACACACACACACACACACACATACACACATACGTGTGTGTATGTAACATTTTATTGCAAAGAATACACATGTGCAGTATTCAATCCAGGGCTTTTCAAAGAGGTTCGGCGACACCTAGGGGTTCGTTAAGGTATTGCAGAGGGTTGTGAACATAAAATTGTGTATTACTAAAGTAGATACGTTTAATTTAATTAATTGACAAAAAAGAAGCCTAAAATGTTGAGAGACACCGATTAAATCTGGGCATTACATTGATTTTAATATTATATGACGTTGTGTTAAATGTTATATAGCATCATATCATTTTATTAAATAAACAGCTGGAACATTGTTATTGTTCCTTTCTCACCTTTGGCTTTACACCCTGTGCTGGTTGGATTCATGTCATAACCTTCGCTACAGTCACAGGTGAAGTTGCCATTCATGTAAATACACAGCTGGTCACAAACGTCTGCCTCCAGACACCTGTCAATCTCTGGGCAGAGAAAAGTTCACCATCACTTCATAGTTTGAGGCACAGCAGACAAATCTAAAATATAAAGGTGCCTTGACTAAAACATTTTATCTTTCTAAGTGTGGTTGTATGAGGTGGTGACGCATTTTCAGCATTAACTTAACACAAAAACCACTGTCACGCAATAAGGGTAGATGAAAGACTTTGTTGTTGATAATCAATTAACCACTTATTTAATGAAAACGAATTTTGCTTGTGTATGTGCAATACAAAAAATGCATTATTTGCAGTGTATGACAGTTAAGTACTCAGGTGGTGACTTTGTGTTCCTAAGCAAATATATTCTAACGTAAATATAAAAAGGTTGATTTGAACTCATCGCACCTGTTACTTCACCGCCCTATAGAGAACTTATTTAGTCATGAACAAAAAAACGCAGAAATATTTTTGCTTAAAAAAAAAACAACTTTAAATATAAGCTTAAATATTCCACTGATTCATCTGCTTTCCTGCAAACTTCATAGAATGAAATATAAGTAAAATAAATAATAAAAGTAATAAAACATAAAATAAGAACAAGTGTTCCAAGTATGCGTCTTGGGGTGAGGACATTCTGGTGACGCACTCACCCTCACACTGGCTGCCCCCCACCAGCCTCATGTTCTCAGGGCATCTGCAGTGGAAACCCATCGTGTCGTCACTACAGATGTGTGAACAGCCTCCATTGTTGACTAGACACTCGTTCTGATCTGTAGGAGCAGTCATTAAAGTGTCATAGCATTTGAGATATGTATGGAAAAAACCCCATAGAAAAGTCAGCCACAGAAACCTGTTTGTAGTAGTTTTATCAAATTTGGGAGGCATGTGTTTCAACTCAGCGGTTGTTCACATCAAGCCCCACATGGGGTCCAGATAGTTTGGTCCTGGCCTGCAGAGCTAGCTGGGTCACTGGAATCCAGTTGCAGGAATATGTTTTTATTGCTGCCCCAATAAAATGAAAGCATCAGTATGGTGCTTTTAAGAAACTGGTTGGGAACCTTAACAACATCTGAAAGCCCTTTCTCATTTTTAAAAAAACATTTTTGTCTCTTACTAGATTTTCAGTCAAAAGTGTAAGTGTAAAAATGTTCATGTCACTCACCACAGTTGACCTCGTCGCTGCCGTCAAAGCAGTCTGGGGAGTTGTCACATCTCCAGGCATGGAGAATGCAATTTCCATCTACACACTGAAACTCTGACATTTCACATGTGCCAGAAGACTGTGAAGAAGGTTTGACTATGCCACACATCTTCTGGTCTTCGTCTCGTCCGTCCGCACAGTCCAAATGTCCATCACACAGTTTATGTGCAGGTAAACAAATGTCTGACTTACCACAGGAGAAGACTCCAGTGGTGGTGCAGTTCTGACAGGAATCTTCATCGCTCCTGTCGCCACAATCATTTACACCATTGCACAAAAAACGTCCGGCGATACACCGGCTGTTGCGGCATGGAAATTCATCTTTTTTACATTGCTTGTGACCTGGAAAAGGTGAGAGTTTACACAACATAAGTACTGTAAGGTGAAATATTCAAGTTGCCGATGGCTAACTCTTTTCACGTGCTGACAACCTCTGTTTACCATTCCTCATAACAATCCTCTGGACTCCATGAAAGAAATTTGCACTTTGCACTCGCAGATTCCTAATGTATCTTCATAAACATAAGACTGTTGCTAACTGGAGTCTGAACAAAAAGTAAGCTCGTTCTCTGAACCACATATGCAAAAGAAAGTTTACCCTGTAGGGAGCACTATAAAACAACTGGAATAACCTGTTACATGTGGTACAACTTTACTGCTCAAGAACTAAGGATTTCTATCCATAAAAAGTTTTTCAGGTACTTTTTATAACTACTATAATCTAGTTTTAATAACGGTTAATTACTACAGGTATAGAACCGACGTATTCTTGTTAAAGCACATAGTTGTAAATTCTTCAATCGGATTATCTGGAACAGTAGTAATATTCGAGGTACTACAGATGTGAAACGATATAGGAGGTCGTTTACTCAAAATAAGTGACCGGTGAGCGTTTGTTAACCAACGTTTGCACTAAGCTTTAAATTACAACTGCAAGAAAAACGTTTAAATAATATATATTTGAATACATTGCATCTGAAATAAAAGTGATTGCAATATGTGATGTGACGAGTATTTAGAAAAAAAACATTATCAGTAGTTAAGTATATGTAGGTATTGACATGAAACTATTTACGTCGTGACCTAGTGACGTCAACCAATGCCAATTGTAGTAAGATGTTCAAAGTTAAAAACACTTTTTATTGTAATTTTTTTTTTACTTCTGGTTCACGGTCAGTCTATTTTTAAATTTCACTGAAGCCGGTTTTATTTATGCAGTAAAGTTGTGGAGTAGTAAATAGACTTCATTCAAACTGACAGCCGCTGCAGCCGTGGTGTTTGTACTTCTACGGTGCACTTACAGTCTGGACCTTCACAATCCTGAAACTGCAGAACCTTCTAGAAACTTACCGCCGGCACGGAGACACGAGCAGAGGAGCAAAATGAACAATACTCCTAAATGTCCCATGCTCCGCGTCCTTTCGCAGCCGCTACCAAGATCAAGCACGCGGGGTCGCAGAAATATGACGTAGAAGCCTTCCCCTGTCAACCTGCCGTTTAATCGGAATGGCAACCGTAATGTTCCGTAACTTGTTTACTGTCTCAACAAGACATAATACTACTACCACTACGACTCCGACTACTACTGATAATAATACACATGAATAATGTATTATATATAGTTATTTTAAAACTTAATTATATTCCAAAACACTGGTTTTGATTGATACTATGAACATTGATAATGCACATACCTAAAATTCTACATATATTTTGCATAAATAAAAACGAAACTTTTGAAGCTAAACAGATATTCCAAAATTATACGAGAATATGAGAAATTCAATTCATGTTTTTATGTCAAATTAATGATAGCCCAAAACTACTTTGAGCAGTGGCATACCATCAAGGCCAGCAAAGCTGCCTCTGCTAGCCTAAACAGTATCAGAATTGGTGACTTAACTTTTAAATTTATTTATCATGCATATTTATGAAATAAATATAAAATTCTGTTTCAGCTATACAATTTAAAACAAGTTAATTTATTGTACATACTTAAACTCTTTGATTGTAAACAATATAGAAACTGTTATTTTTTTAAAATTCATTTTTCATTTCCTTGATTAAATGTGTATAATATAATAGCTTTAAGAAAATGAGTTCCTCATTTTGATTTTATATCAATGTTTTATGAAATGCTGGTGTTGGAAACGTTTTCTCTGTCCATTTATTTCATGAATAAATAACATGGAAATGGGGCATATTCTTTGACTTTCTTTCTGTAAACCGATACTCAAGTATCAAACTATCACTTGGCTGACCTTGTTATGTTGGATTTTGGCTTTAATATTGGATTAAGGGCATTAAAATTTTGAACTAAAGTTAAACATATGGCGCTTATAATCCTGAATGTAAATTTACTCTTTTATTTAGTCACTAGGGATAATCTTGATCACTGATAAATATGTTAGTTAAACATTTTTATTTTATTCTTAAAGGTTAAAGCTCAACTAATTAAATAGATTCAGCTGTACAAATGTTACACACGAGTGAACCACTGCTTGTTTTTCCAGACTGATCTAGCAACCATATGATGATGATCACATGATACTGATCAATCTATACTATGAAAAAATGGCCAAAAAGACTAATTTAAGCACATGATATTTTATTCACAGGGTTTACTGAACTGTATACAACCAACAGTTGCTGTGGTCAGATATCTACAGTTGTACTGGAAGGGGAAAACAACACTTGTAATTCTGGAAGGTTTTTCCATGTTGCTCAGAGGTAGGGCTGGTCTGTAGAGAGTGGTGGCTCTATATACAAATCACCTGGTGTGACTGCAGTCTTGTTAGCTTTGCCAACTTCGCTATAAAAGAGAAAGAACACACAAACAATTAGACAAAACCATACATCCTGAAAACCCTAGAGGACTGACAAATCAGAAGAAAATAATTCAGGACAATTCAATGTCTTCATGCTAATAGAAGTCTACAGAGATCTTCATTCTTATCTAGAATCTCTAGACTGGTTTAGACACAGGAATCCAGAGGTGTTGTAGACTTGGTGTAGCCTGGTCTACTCTGCTGATTACAGTTAAATTATCCAACTGTAGTGATATTAGTGTTCAATAAATATATATATATATATATTCACATACAAGCTTAAAATGTGATATAGCACATCAATGAATCTACTTCCTCCTGTTTATCAGAAGTTCCCTAAATAAATCAAATTTAAGAGTTTGAAGAGATATCGCCCATTAGTATTTAAAATTAAATTCTGCTTTCTGAATGAGACTTCTACCCGCCAGCAGTGAGAGCCTTCTGTGCAGACATGACAATTGTGGCAGGAACAGCTTCCCTGCGTCCGTCTCTACTGCAGTAGTAGTTGTTTGCAAATTTGTGGCTCGGACCAAGTGGCATCACAGGCGGAGGCTGTGTCCTATAGGTAGAGGAAACATTTATTAGTAACTTTGTACAATGTTAAAAGCTGTTTACCGGAGATTAAACAATGGTGTGTGCCAGTACTAACTCCCAGGCTGTATAGATACAGTATATCCGGTCTTTGTCAATCTGTCAATTTACCAATTGCTGCCTTTACTCTACCAGTAACTTCTAAAACGTCAACAGTTACCAATAAGCACAGAAAGGGCTATGTTTAAGATTTAAGAGGCATAAAAACGAAATGAAAATGGTGAAAGAAAAATTACCACGACTGAAGGGCTCACCTCTTCGATATCTCACCATACCGCAACTGAAGTTTGCCTTGAAGGTTCCGCTGAAAAAAGAAAGAAAAGACTGGTAAAGGAAACCGCTGAGAAACGTTGACGACGGGTAGGTTTATACATCCTAACCTATTACGGTTATTTAAAGTCAATTTAAATAATCCCTTTCAACATATTAACAGTGTCAGGAACGTCTGTGAAACTCCTAAACTGGTTTCCCATTAAACCCTTTTTTTAATGTTGTATCGCTTACCCTTGCAAGTAAATTCCGCCATCGCTGTATAATTTTGGTAGCAGTAGCCATGTTAGCTGTTGTGAAGGACACCGACCTTCTTTTGTGGTGAGAAATAACGGTTCACAGCACCAGAGCACCACACCACCCCTACAGGCCTGGAAGCCGAATCGCTGCACGACATTGAAATTAAGGATGGACTTCTGAAATGAAGATGGAAGCTTACACACACACACATATATATATATATATCACAGGCGGAGGTTGTGTCCTATAGGTATATATATATTTACAAAGGGTGATGAACAAAAGTACTGGCAAAATTACACTTGGAAATGGTGAAGAATTAACTACTTATGTGGTATGTTACTATTGTTTCTATTTTTTAAAATGTATTTAGCCAATGCAAATCATCAATCTATGTGGTAAACCACAGAAATCACAACATTTCAACTAGGAGCAGAATCAAAGTAAATACGCAGAGAAAGGAGTCAAAGTGAAATAAAAAGTTTATTTGTTTCACAAGATAACACAGTACAGGGCGACCACGCCGATATACCATGCAGTCAAGTATTACAAATGTGTGCTTGTGTCATGCAGCATGCACTGAGCTGAAGAGTCCACAGGAAAACACATGCAGGAGTACAAAAGTTCGATCTGCCCCCTTGTACTGAGAGTAAGAGTCCGTTGAACATTAGCTGAGAGCAATGTTTGTGTTGACCTCCAACAGTCAAATTACAGGAGACGTTGAACCAGTGGAGACAAACCAAGCAACAGCAACACTTTCTACAGCCACTAAAGAAACAAGGTTATTCTTCTATATTCTAACGAGGCCTTCTTTAACCAAAACAACCCTTGGAACTTACGTGCTTGTGAAACTGTTTAGTTATTCCCAACTTTGTACTAAACTTATTATATTCAAAAACATAACACATGTGTAATACTCATGAATATAAATTCATCCCCAGGTATCAAAGAGATTCGATTAATCACTTACAGTATTGTAAACAGTTTTGTACAGAACAGCATGTTTGTTCACTGTAAACAGTTCCATCAGACTGCACTAAATGACTGGATCATTCAAAAATCTGCTCATGGACACTGGATGCAAGGGCATCACCATGGAACACAAGGCCGTCTTTAGGAGGAAGAGCTCATAATCCATTTACAAAACAATAGTCAACACAAAATCCACCAAAAGCTACTAACAAGTAAGACAAAGAAAGTCAAAATCTGTCCGGGGGGTATGCAGAAGTATGAAAGACATCCAGGCCGTTTTTCATTTGACATAATCATTATTATGTTATTGTGAGTTGTCACTAAAACAAAGTTGCTGTTTGTTGTTTCAAACTGTACACCAGTATTTGTACAAAATAAACATGCTAAACATTTGTTCAAAGAAGCCCTGGGTTGGATTGGATGCAAATGTCTTCCTCTTCAACATTCGGTTACAAAAGTCACGTCAAAAATCACGTTAGTGCACATTTTCCAAATGTAAACTTTACTACGCAACAGACTGAGTAGCAGCTTGTTTTAGGCATAGTGTACCTCACAAACCCCTGTTGACAAAAACAAAATGGAAGATTTGGTAGGATCATTTTGTGAAGTGTGTCAAAATATAAAATTTTGCTTTTCATATCTTTTGGTCCTGCAACAATCGGCAACATCGATTCTGGCTGTGCTGCCAAAATTTGAACAATGTAAAAAAATAGACATTCATAGGAAAAAACACACAGCCACGATCTATGGATACAAAAATGTTGAGCATTGGCTACAAAAGCAAGAGAACTTTCCTCTTTCCTACATCAAATGAAATAAATACAACAAGAATGTTGCCTAATATTTACAAGAAAGACAAAAAAAAATACCTACAGTACAAACATATTCAAGTTAAAATTTTTGCTCACTCCCTTTCATCTCTCTAATAGCTTTCAGTTCTTCTGGCTCAGACTAAAAAAAAACAAACAAAAAACTTTACTTCACTTCACTTTTTCTGAGGTTCTTTTAGTGATGGTTTCTCTCGGCACTCCACTGATCCTGCAACTTCGGAAGCAGCTTGAGGACAACTGGAAGCTGCTCCCGCCACATGACTGCAGCTGTGGTCAGTCAGAGGACGTCCTGCCGTTTGCTGCTGAGACGAGGAGATGCTGACCTCGTGCTCGGCTTTGACTATGGTTTCCTCACTGTCTGAACATGGTTCCCACTCGTCCTGCTCCTCGCTCTCTGTCGAGCCCTGCACGGCAATTTGGGGAACCAGGGTGAATCTTCGCACCATGGGATTCATCTCGACCTCCCCACTGGTTTGTGGTGGAGGGACAATCCAGGATGACCCGTGCTGCTGCTGAGGTTGTGTCTGTGCTCCTGGTGCAGCCGAGCTCACCGAGGTGCTGGTTTTCTCCTCCGGCTCGTCAAAGCTAACCTCCTGCACGGCCTCCTGCTTCTTAAAGGAGTCTCTGCGCTCTGATAGGTTGAGTTTTCTCATCACAACCAGCTGCTCAGAACGTTCAATACCAGAGTCTCTCACCCTCTGGCAGCCCATGTAGCCCCCCAGTCTGCTGTGATCTGCTCCGATGTAGGAGCTTCCACATGCACCCTCCGCCTCAGAGTCACCAAGTAAATCTGCCTCACCATAAAATGGCACCTCCAGTGTGTGCCTCCGGGGGGCGTAGGACTTCTTATCTGCATGATACACCCCAGACAGTTTCTCTGCTGACTGTACCCTCTTCAGCAGGGGAGATCGAGGTGGTTCGGCGCTGCGTGGACGCACGATGTGCCTGACGATGGTGGGCGGTGACAGAGTTTTGCCATGGTAAGAGTGAAGGCTTTTGGTGAAGCTTGGTAAAGGAGAGGGAGAGCGCTGTGGAGACAGAGGCTGGGCTGAGGACGAGGAGTTGCAGGCTAGGGGTGAGGGGGGGATGTTACTGGTCGACTTCCGCCGGCCCACCTTGGTGTAGCGCTGCGTGCTGAGCTTGGAGCCCAGGCCGTGGAGTGAGCTGGGCCGGATGTGTGCGGCTGGTGAACTGGGAGAGCTGGAGCAAGGAGATGTGCTCTGAGGAGAGATGTTTTCTGGAAAAGAAATAACTGGTCAAATGACACAAAAAGTAACATGTAGGGGTTAAAACACTAAAACAAACCCTAACTAACCATAGCCTTGATGATCAGGGGCAGGACTCCTGCAGGGAGTAGAAGGTCCAGGGGAAAGGCTGTGTGTCGGTGAGCCTGGAAGACTTTCACTGGAGGAGACAGAGTGATGGAGACCTGAAGAGAAGCTGCGGCTGCTGTGCATCACCGTGCCCTGCTTTGACAGCTTCTTCAAGATGCTTCGTCTCCTGGGAGCCAGAGGAGGAAGAGTCAGATGCTGTTTGTTTAAGTGACACATTTATATTTAAGAGGCTTTTCTTTGTTTCTATAGCACTCTTCATTGATACTCTTGATAAGATAATTTTTAAAAAGTTACCTTTTTACCACAAGTAAACGCAAAAGAGAGGAGGGCCCTTCAGTTGTCTCACAGAAGACAAAGAGACAGCAGACACACACCGGGACACACTTTGACTCCTACCTGTCGTAGTTATCTCTCCTCCTACTCTTCTTGCTACGACGGGCCATTTTGCCTTTGTGTTTGCTCTTTCGACCTGGACCGACTTTGATTGACGTGTTCTCCAGAGCGATGGTCTGCAGCACCACCTTGCTGCCACTCTGAACCAAACATGGACAATGACATACAGATCATCCAGAGTCTGAAACAATCACCTGAACCTAGAGTGAAGCAGAGTCATTGTACCTTAAGCAGCAATTCCAACATTTCAGGGTGAACCAGGCCCTGGACAGATTCTCCGTTGACATGGGTGATGAGGTCTCCGGTGCGCAGACCTGCCTGGAACGCTGGGCTATCTTCCTCCACACTCTGATAGAAATGCAAATGTGGACAGTAATAAAAGAGCGTTACACAATCTCTTATATAACACTGTTCTTCTGTGGTCAAGAGTTAGGAATAGAAACCCGTGTTTTGAAAACCTGTGCTGATACCCACCAACACCATGTGATGCACAGTATAGACGTCACTGTCGCCCATGTAGACCCGGATGGCCTGCAAGGTGAAGCCAAATTTCTTCCCTGAGGTGTGGATGACGATGGGCGGCCTCAAGCTGCTGGGGCCGAGCGAAAAGTCTCGACTGGGAGACGAGTCACGGGAAGAAGGATTGGAGGAAAGAGAGCGTGGAGAGATTGGACTGGGCTGAAGGCCACCGGGCGAGTCATCTGTGACAGGTGTTCACACAGGAATTCATCAGACAACAAGTAAATCTAATTAAAGTCAACATATTATTTTATCCTACTTGTGCTGAGGTGATGGTGGGCTTCTGTACCTGGAGTAATGATAAGGGACAGGGCAGAGACTGAGGCCGACTTGGGGACCTTTCCGCCACAGGGAAGCTTTTGTCTGTCTGGTGTGTCCAGCTGGTTACCGAAGCGCCGAGGGCCAGCAGGTTCTTTGGGTGATGAGTGTTTGGCTCCAGTGCTGTTGCTCCGAATCCTGATCCTCCGGAGGTTTGAAACGACCACCTCAGCTGCAGGACATACAGGTTAAACAAGAGTAACTAAAATGGAAATATGCTCAATAGTTATCATCATCACTCTACACAAACAGTGGAGGTTTCATGTACCTTCGTCGTCAGTGGAGAGGGCGAAGCGAGGCATCGTCTCCAGGCTGTGGGTGCTGCTCATGACCAGAGGACTGGTGCTCCGCTCCGACTGGGAGGAGCTGGAGGAGGCCCGGGGACGCAGGCTGTGTACAGACCAGCAGAACAAACACAGGGTTTCATATGCAATGTAGCAACATAAAAAAACAAGATATAGTTTAAATCCAAGTGTAGAATTTGCTCCAAATGTTCTGATCAGCTCATCAGCTTCTGATTTAGTCTGTGATTAGTGAGGCTCAGAAACTACAGAATAAATAATGGAAGTCATGTTGATTAGTGAGGCTCAGAAACTACAGAACAAACAAGTCAATAAATAATGGAAGTCATGCAGTACATGACAGGGAAGACAAGGTGAGTACTTTTCTAACATTGATTACTTTGAATTTATGCTTACCTGGCCATGCGTCCAAAGTGTCTGTGCTCTGTGCTGCCCTCTGCTGGAACTGGCGAAGGACTGAGTCCTCCCATGTCCCTGCGGTCGTCCTTTTCTTCACTGTGGCTTCGGTCAGAGGAAAAACTCAAGTTGGAAGGTGTGGCCAGGTGTTCTGTGCTGCTGTAAACCTAAGATGAAGAAAAAGAGAAAAGACAATATTATTATTATTATTATTGTTATTGTTATTAATGGATTCTGTGCAATATTTAAAAAAAGGACACATCCAGTATCAAACCAAATTTGTTTTCTGCTCTCTGCTGCAGTCATTACCTTGCTGAAGCGATGTGACCAGGAAGAAAACTGTCTGATTTCCAAGGAAGACTCTTCGTCGTTTGTTTCCTCATCCTCATCAGACGCCAAGTGGTGGTAGCGTTCTGATCGAGCTAAAAACAAAACAAAAAAATCTTTGTTGTTGTTCTCACTGTTTATAGCTAAAAACAAAACAAAAAAATCTTTGAAATGTTCTCACTGTTTATTTTTTATCAATTCATTACAGAGAGTACATTTTCATCCTTAACTCACTGTCAAAGTAGCTGGTGTCATCTTCTGAATCCAACTGAGGGATGAATTCAGCTTTCTGTCTCAGGAGTCCGTTCCAATCCAAACCAAGGAAGAAAGGATGCTGCTTGACTTCTGAGGCTCCACCTGGAATCAGAGTTTCCACAGAAAAAAATTAGAGGAATGTTTTCTAATTGTCTTAGACACCAAATTTCAAAATTCCAAAATCCAGTAGGAAAAATACTGAGTAATACCAGTTCCTAGTCGGTCCAGTGGGCTCTGTCTCAGCAGGCGGGTGATCAAGTCCTGAGCATCAACAGGTAAAGCGTCTTCTCCTTCTGGCCAAATTATATCATCTGTAGATAAAAGGATGAAAAAATGACCCAGAGAATCACAGCTTACTGTAGATAAAACATTTTAAATGTCGCTTCATGAAATAAAAAAAAAAAAATTACAGTCATTTTAAAATCCTTACCACTGACAACTTGACCAAAAAGTTCTTCAGGAGTGTCTCCAAAGAATGGAACACAGCCCACCAGGAATTCATAGAGGATGACGCCCATCGCCCACCAGTCCACAGGCTTCCCGTACCCCTGCCTCAGGATCACCTCTGGGGCGATGTACTCGGGAGTCCCGCAGACCTGCACGACACAGACCAGCGCAACCAGGTGAAATAACAGAGACTGCTGTATTTACATGGAGATACGTCTACTTCACATCTGACATGGTCTTACCTGTTTGTCCACAAACTCTCTCGTGTCCTTCTCCATGTGACCCTCGTACAAGTTGGTGGTCATGTTCATGAGGCCGATTTTAGACAAGCCAAAGTCCGTCAGCTTGATGTGACCCATGGATGTGATTAACAAACTGATGAGTAGAAACCAGTCAATGAAATGATTATTTAATAAAAAAGGATTTAAAAAACAATAATTAAAATAAAGTTTGTTCTTACTTGTCAGGCTTCAGGTCCCGGTGAACGATGCCATAGTTGTGAAGATATTCCAGGGCCAGGACTGTTTCAGCAAAGTACATTCTTGTCATTTCCACAGGCAGTGGGCCCATGTTCTTGAGCAGGTTTGCACAATCACCACCTTAACATAAAAAAAAACTTTTATCAATATGTTCAGACAGAGATGACCCTCTTCATGGCTGTGTGGCCTCTTTTGGATTTTACCTTCAACATACTCCATGACCATACACAGGTGACGCCGGGTCTCAAAAGAGCAGAACATTGAGACGACAAAGGGATTCTCCGCAAACGTGAGGATGTCTCTCTCCACGAACGCCTGCTGGATCTGGTTCCTCAGGACCAGGTTTTGCCGATTTATCTTCTTCATAGCAAAACGCTGGCGTGTGTCCTTGTGGCGAACTAGATACACAGCCCTTTGAGGAGAAAGAAAATAGAAATAAACATTTGATCACATAATGAAAAATGTAGTTTGACTGTTGAAGTTAACCCCTACTTTAGTCATGATGCAATCCAATGCTAACCCCCCCCAAAACACTCTCTTCTCACCCATACGCCCCGTTGCTGATGAGTTTGATTGTCTCAAAGTCACTTTCCAGAGGTTTCCTGCGAGTTGGCGTCAGAGTCTGTGGAGCTTTGCTCTAAATAAAGGAAGCAGCTCAATTTCAGTAATTCAGTTTTTGATGATGGAAACATTAGCATGATCAGAACGAACTTAAAAGTTACTTGTTCAACATGAATATTTTAATGTCTTTCTCTGTAAAGGTTTGGCGAGTCACAGGACGAATCTTGAGTGACTCATCACTCTCACCTATTTTTGTTTTACACATGTAGCAGAGGCACACAATTTAAGCCAGTAGGTGGCAGTAATGTACAAAACATTTGTTTGCCAGCCATAAGAGGATGCAGACGACCCATTGAACACAAGAAAGACAAGTGAAGAGTGATTATTTTTTCCCGTTGGCTGACAGGGTCAGAGTGAACCAACTGTGCAGAAACAATGCTTTTAATCATAACAATACTTGAAGCCTATAATTTAAAATTAATGTAAATATTGTGCGAGCATGCACACTGAAGTTATCGTTAGCTACGGCAGTTTATCGGCACATCTTTCTAAAAAAGTGTTCCTGCTCAAAGTCTTGTGGTATTAAAAGTAGTAATCGGAGCTCATCTAAAACTTGAGTACTGATCACATGCTAACTACCTCCACATTAACATCTGGCTCCACAGACACTGAAGGACCAGCATCATACTGTTCAAGCTGCACCATGTCTGAAATAAAGAGGACAAGACACACAGTTAGACGATGACATCAGATGACAAACCCAACATTTAAAATAAAGTTTTAACTCTTTAAAACCTTATTTTAGTCCGACTCTCTGGTTATTGTTTGCTTGGTAGACTCACACTTCCCTTAACATGCAACAGCTATATTCACAGTTTATAAGATTTTGTTTACAAGGAGCAAATGTGTTGATTGATTCACTTCTGGGCCACAGCATCGTAGCGTGATTTGTGCACTCTTAAACAACTCGTGAAGTTTTTTTTTACTATTTTAAAATCTAACTAAATTATAAGAACGATTTATAGTATCACAGTTTTTATTTCAGCACATATAATTACATTGACACGTTCTGGGTTGTACTGTGAGTCAGGTTCATATCTCAGAGTTACAGTACCTTCAAATGGGTCCCGTGTCAGACCCAGTTGGCTGATGATGTACCTCGGGATATCAGTCTTGATTCCCTGGCCGACTTTGGCGTGGCCCTCTGCTGCCTCCAGTAAATGATAAAACTCCTCTGGATCAAACTCCTGTCAAAAGAACATTGAAGTCACATTGAAGTTAATTAGTTGACAGCGACACCCTGGTGTACTGTATAAAAAGTATGTTTAGTTGTTTTTTTTTCTGACAGTAAGCCTTTTCAAAGTTAGTAATAATCAATCACAGCTCCATTTCATGTAAAAGGATTTTTCTAAGAGTGAGATTATCTATGACAAATCAGAATCAGACTTGACAGGGCCGGCTTACCAAACATTCAAGGAGGCGAGCCGGCCGAGAGATTATGATGAGGATCTTCCTCGCCAGCTGGGTGATGACGGTAACCTCCTCGCTCTCCGAGCGCTCGAAGGCCTGGTAACAGTGGTGGAAATAAAAAAAAACAAACAAAGTTTACATGTAGTGTTACGAACTAACTGATAAGGAAATACTAATCTTAATTAAGGAGGAAAATCAGAAATTCATTCAAAATATATCCTCTTTACAAATTTTATGAATATTAGTCTGTTAGTAGTAAACTAGTAAAGAAATTGAGCACCGGGGTGAAAATATTAAAATTATATTATTATTAATAATAATAATTATTATTATATTATTAAATAATAATACAAATTAAATTGTTTATAAATGTTGTCTTCATTTCAGACAGATGCTCAGAAAAATCTCACACCTGTCTGACAGAACTGCGTCAGAGAAAACACCCCATTAAAGCAGAAGGAAGTATTAGAATAATCGGTGGGTGTGTGTGTGTGTGTCTACATGAGTCATCGATGGCCTTTCATCAAGACGGCTGCAGTGACAGACTGTACTGGGGAAACGGTGGCTGCGTGTATTTCTGTGCATTTCTGTCCACAGTGTGTGAACACAGAAATAAGAAAAACAAAACAAAAACACAAGATGGATGAAGAACATCTGAGCACTGGGGATTAGAACAGAGAACACAGGCTGGCTGAGACGAGGCCACCCCTGAAAGGATCACCTGATTAGTCCTCAACAGCCTCAGTAAGTTAATTACTGCTTCATTAAGGCTCGTAAACTATTAAGTACTCAAGTAAGAACTTCAAGTATTTTCCAGACAATATTTGATTATACTTCACCTTCCTCATACTCAGTCTATCTATTAAAGCATTATGCCAGTTCAGTGAATTTACATCTTATTCAGAAGTAAAATATATTATGACGTGCAACACGACCTCCCATGAGGCACAAACTGCTTGTTTCAGCTGTCAATCACACAGTTCACACGATCTCAGTTGTGCTGCCTCCCACTGTGTTTAATTACCATCTGTACAGTACAAATCAAACCATGTCACTTAGATTGTATACAACCTCCATCAAAGATAACAGACAAAGTTATATATTACCATATGTGAAGATTTGTCTCCTATTTTCCCCAACACTACCACACTTACAGAAATATTTATATATATATATGTTTATTACAGGTGGTGAACTTTGGATCAGTGATTAACAACCATTGCACCCTAGTGGTCTGGTCGGAAAACTACTATTTCTTCATCTACACGACAGTGTTAGGCTGAACACTGAACTAGTCTTCCACCAAGTGGCAGGAGATGGCTTCAAAATTCAAGATAAAAGGAGACTAAGCTGTCGGGAGATCTTGGTGTTTGTGTCTTTCTTCAATTCCAGCTAGTATATCTGTGTGTATGTTCAACTAAACAGGCCCATGTGTCATACAGAGGGAGTAAACTTGGAGTTATCCAGAAGGAAGAAGATTCACACATTTCACTGCTTACAACTTTGTGGGATTTTTCGACAGTAAAAATGTGCCATGGCGCAAACATGGTATGGAACCACTGCTTCAGACTATTAGTCTCTTTAACCACAGAGACATACTCATAGGATGACTTCACCTACAGAAGTATGCTCCATACCTTCATCAAAACTACAACTAAAGACTGAAGATCAATTATAAAAGAATCCAACGTGTGCAGCAGATCTGCTTTCTTCGTTCCTCTGTTGTGACATTATTACTAATAAATGACCTTGTAACCCTAAAGGGAAAACTAGCTTCCTGTCTCACGACCAATCCTCAGTGAATTTCCATCAGTCTCGTGTGCCTTCACTGGCCATTTCACTTCCTGCCTTTTATTACATGAATGGTCTACAGTGGTTTCCCCAAAGCACTGGACAGAGCAACTAAACAACACTGTATCACTCAGCTCAAATACCACTTAAACTTGTGAAAAGTAAAAAAGTGCCACTTCATCCTTGACACACAGAGTTTTTCGCAAAGCGACCTTAACATACAGTGTGTCTGTGTGAATGTGGCAGCATTTGTTCCACTGCCTGGGAACAGACTTATCAGCTCAGCTGGAGGTACAGCGAGTCCACCGTGCCTTCTGTCTGAAAGCACGCAGAGCAACAGAGAAACAGGTTGCTATGGAAACTCACATTTAAAAACAACAAGGATCAGACCTGCGATGAGAGTATCTCTCAACTTTGCAGTTTCCACTACAAACCGAACTGTGTGTGCGTCTGCCTGTGGCTATTAGACAGTTATTGAGCGACATTTAAGCCAGGAATCGATCCGGTTGCATAACCTAATCACAATAGAGTGGACCAGTTGAAGAGTTTGAGGTCATCCGCCTTAGTTAATGTGTTATTAATTGTTTCATAATTGTCTACATGCATTATGACCATTTTGACTGATGGTAAAATACTGTGGGACCCTCTGAACCCTCCTGAATGTCAGCCCACCTCATGCAGCAGCTTCTCCAGGTTCTCCTGCAGCTCAGCAAAGTAGCGTGACGTGACCAGACCTTTCTGGGACTTATCCAGACAGTCTCTGACCAGCTCCACCAACTGGTGCTGGATGAAGCCCAGAACCCCGTCAGCCAGTGGGAGAGAGCTGTCTGGAGAGTAGTGGGTGACGATCTCCAACAAGCGCTCCTCCATCTGAGCTGTGGCCTGCAGAGAGCAGACAAACACAGTGTGTACAGGTTTTTTTACTCTCCACACAACCAAATGTCTCTTACATATCTGTGGGTGGATTCATATGGTCTTTAGTTTAACTTGGATTAAGTCTTTTCCACCTGCTGAGACCCTGGAGTTTCAAAACTTTAGACTCTCTTATTCGATTTATGGTCAAACTTCCTTAGGAAGAAGGTGCTGTGTTAGTAAGACTAAGTAATTCTTTAATAAAAATTCAAAAGAGATGTTACTGCTGTGAATAAACATAGCTCATCTTAATCTTAGTTTTCTTGTAGAATCTTTTTGTGAACGTGTAAATGTGTTACATTTTACAAAGATTTGTAAATTCTCAGATGTGAAGTACGTACCTTTGGGAACCGTTCTCTGTAAACATGGTTCATCATGACTATTTCATTGTCATAGGAAACACAGGATCGACCAGGGCTGCAAAAAAAAAAAAAAAATCATGACAACTAAGGTTTAAGGACTTATCAATAATATATGTTATTAAGTTAGAAATGCATTAATCAAATAAACAAACAAATCAACTACAACAGAAGTTGCAGCTCATGTTCCGATTTCACTAACCGTTAGTGTAAAAAACTCCAAATGCAGCTTATAATCCTTGATTGCTGTGTGTGTTAGGAGTGGTCAGTATAAATCTCCATTTTGTCAATAGAAAAATTGAGCCATATATTACCTAATAAAGGAGTTCTTGTTTTCAGTGCAGCTTATTTTAAGAAAAAAATTGTTTATGTCATCAGAGCACTTCATGTATTTGATTAGTATTTTTTTAAAAGGTAATAATCACCATATTCATTTTTTTTTCTTGAGATAGAATTCTAGATAAATGTCAATAACCAATAATTATTAATGAAGTCAATAGACAAACGGTCCACAGACTGAAGCTTGACCCTACATTAAAATATTTATTAAAAAAGGCTTGAAAAAAGACAGAAAGATGGTAAAAAACTAGATAATGAAAAAGGACAGCATTTTGTGCCGCCAGACTTCATACTGCTGCAGCTCACCGTGCCTGTCGTTGCAGCGAGCCCCCTCCCCATGCCTCTACAACCAACGGCACCTCGACTACAGTTCAACAGCTAGATCCCTGAGGCGCTGTTAGCTAAAACACCCACGCAAGGCACGCCATGGTGCCAGAACACAGAGCACTCCAGCATCGCACAAACAGCGCAGAGCAGAGCCAAGCGACAACAGTTGTCAGAATCACACAGCTCTGCGGATGAACCTGCGTCAAGCTGCCAGACACCAGGCATGTGCGAGAAACCAGAGGCAGCTGGGACAGCAAAGGCTTTGTTTGCCTTTCTAAGGTCCTGAAAATAAATATTTTTGATAGTCCATTGATTTGCTACATAGTTTCTCTATTGAAAGAATTTACATCTGGTCCTTAAGATAAGACAAATATTGTGAAATTGACGTGTTTTGTTAAATTATTAATTAAATAATCGCTGTAGACGTAATGACACTTCAACATCAGGTTGATTAAAAACATCAGACAATCAACACTGGTCTTTCTTTCTAAATATATTCATTTTCTCACAAGTTATCTCTTAATCTTGGACTAAAAATGAGAAAAAGATTTTTGTTTTTTGAATTTCAGAAAATAAAACTCAGGTCCAATCAGTTCAATCATTTTTCTTTTCGCTATATCAGGTACAATATTTTTCAGATAAAATATGACCAGCTGCACTTTAATCAGTCAAAATTGAAGTGGTTAATTATTTTCTACTCAGACGTCCACATATTTGAAGCAAACACTAGAGACTTTTTTTTTTTAAATGAAGATTATTTTTGAGCAGGAAAACCTATTGGTCCGGCTCATTTTCGTGCTGTGTACCTGAGGCTTCTGGATCGAGGTCGTTTGACCGTTGAGGGCCTTCCATCCTCGTCGGTCATGCTGTCTGTGCTGCGGAAATGTTTGAAAAGGAAGTGCAGCTCATCTTGTGTCGGCTGGTACGGAAGCTGGTGGAGGCGCTCCTGAGAGGATGAGGACGACTGGAAAGGAGAATAATAATATAAGGGCAGTATTTAGACTCTCACATCGTTTGTTGTTTTGTGGCAGTGACAACAACCAGCCACGATTGGCTGCATTTTCAAGGGAAACACTCCACTGTACTGTAATTTATTTGCCGTCTGAAGTTTTCATTGGTGGAAAGCCAACCGTCAGTGAGAGATGTTTCATCTCGTCTAAATGAAAAGCTAACGGAGACGGTGATGTTTCTGTCAACTTTGAGGGAGGCTTTGTTGCTCCAGGTGCTGCTTACCTTTCTGTTCAGTTATGTGTGTGTGTGTGTGTGTGTGTGTGTCCAACAACTGATATCTACATTTTCATCATATATTTATATAAACTGAGATTATCACATATATTAGCCTTTCTGTATCAACTACAGTGCGTTGAGATATTAATTATTACAAATATTTATAAATATAAATTTAATTATAAATATTAATTAATGAAATTAAACATTACATTTATGAAAAAAATGCATTATTTAAAAAAAAAGAAACGAATATTACTGAACTAACAATCTTAACCACCCTGATTACCAACATACAAACCATTTATTTGTCATTATAATAATTACAATACATTACAATAACAATACTCCTCTCATGCAGAGTGAAGTTTAACTTTATAATGAATATAGTTCACACAGACACGTGGTTGTAATGTTTCTCTGGGAAGTCATTATGTGAACATACACAGGACACACAGCTGTATGTTGATTGGAATCTGTCTGATTATGCATGTGTCCATGTGTCGTAGACAGAGATGGGAGGAGGGACGGAGGGGGATCAGAGGGACAACATCTGTGAAGTCTCTCTAATGACGGTCCATATAAAGAGGGCAGTGAAAGCCACTGAAGAGCCTCATTGTAGCCCAGTGACCTCTGAGGCTGTGGCCATGACCTGCCCAATAAAGTTCCTTACAGCCCTAGAGCTGCACATGGATGACGTTTTACCACATGGACTATAGTACTACTGAGTCAACACAGAACTACGATGAATGGTATAAAAGAAGACAAATAAAGAAGTTAAATTCTAGACAAATCATTTTCTTTTCGGTAAAAGTTTTCAAATTAATTCAATTTTTTTTACCCTCGACACTGATGCTTGAGACCCAAGTCAAAAAATATTTTGTCCTTTTGTTTTTGTCTTCATGATTGTGACAGTTTGAGAGCTTGAATTAACTGTTATGATCACATATGAAAGTGATCATAATAAAAATGGCATGTTATAGGACAACATGGAATATACTGAATCCTCACTGCTGTTCCCTAGACTGGGAGGATGACTCATTAAAGTGGACCATACGAAAAAAAAAAAAAATGGATGACTCAGTCTTTTCATTTGCTTACTTTTATTGCATAACTGAATGTGTTAGATGCTGGGGTTGAGTGAGGTGCTGGAGCTGCCTGGCAGACACATCTCTAGTGGGGAAGACAGTGTGGTGACTTACTGAAACAGTGGAGCTTGGTGGGTTGGTTCCATAACCAGAGGAAGGAAGAGACGCCAGGGACCATCTCCTGCCCTCAGCTCTAGGGAAGAACAGACGTGTAAGTTACATAAGCTGCAGCTAAACCAGCATCAGACAGCACTTCACATCTCAAAGTCCTTACATAACAGATGATGTAAGTGATCCGAGCATGACAACAATGCTTTGATCCAAATTACTTCAAAAAAATGAAGTACATTTGTGACATTTCAGCCAGAGCTGCTTCATAAAAATGTAAGGAAGTCGATGAAAAACAAGGCACTTTTGATTATGAGTGTTAAAAACAACAACAACAACAACAATCTACCTGTCAGCCCGAGCCAAGTGGCTGAGATCACGACAGCAGAAGAGATAAAGAGAAAAGCAAAAAAATTTAGTTTTAAGTTTGGATTTTATTTTAAAAATCTGTGTCCTAGTGAGTTTTTTAAAATGGGCTTTTGTTTCAATTTAAGCCACATTTACTAAAACTAAATGAATCAAATGAAACAGCAGGTAACCATTAGGGGGGTTCCAGAGAACAGGGTAAACACTCTCTGACGTGTCAGCTACAGAGTCACCACTATTAAGCTTTAAGACAAACGTGTCTGTGCAACTGATAATCCTGTCAACGAAGTAATAAGACACGAATCATGTATCTATCTTCATATTAACTGCAAACGTATTCAGAGCAGCTTTCTTGTTCTCATGTTTGTGACCAACTCGTGGGTTTGTCTTGACGGTACTTCTTCCCTGTTTCCCAGGTTCTACCTCACCTGTCTGAAGAGTGGGGTGTGAGTGGGCTTCAGGGGGAAGCACTGTCTAACTGTACTGACATTGTTGAGATGGGGGCGGCTGTAAGAAGATCTGCAGGGGAAAGTGTGTGTGTGTGTGTGTGTGTGTGTGTGGACACGTGGAAATGCAGGTGTCAAAGCTCTATAAGCCACTTCAACAGTATAAGGGATAGAAAAACCACAACCATCACAACCAGGGGGTCAGACCACAGTTTTTTTTCCCCCTGCACACATACAGGTGGAAATGTTCTGCACGTTACCCGACAGACAGTAATAAGAAGACAAAAAAACATCTAGGTCACAGAAAGCCCCCACCCCCTTCCAGCTCTTTGAAAGCAGGTTCCTTTATTGTTTATGACTCAACAACAGGCAAGCATTCTGTAAACTTTTAACCTGTTCAGAGATGATGAGAAAGTTTTCCTTTTAAGTACAAAACATTAAGTGTACATTTATGTAAATTAAACAGACAGTTGGTTGTGGATTGTGAATTGGCTGCTGAAAGTTCACAAATAATTTATAGACAAAGATTTCATATCTAAGACTCAATATTCGACACCGCTCATTATTAGCACAACATGTGTTATTATGTGGTTGTATGTGTTTTATTCATGCTACAGCTGGTTTTAATAATTTAGTTGATCTGGTGACTCAACATCAGTACAGAATCTTAAATCTCTTAGGGTTTGTCGTCCATTCATGTTTGTCTAAACCTGTTGAAGTGGAGCTGCCCTGCAGCAGTGAACCTAAACTGTCTGTCTGAAAAAGTTACAAAAGAAACGGTTCTAGCCAGAATCTGGAAAACAATTATATTTATTTATATTTGGTTCAAAATGTTCCATGATTCTGAAGTTCTAAATTTTTATAAATATTCCGATGAAAAAGAATCAACTTCTTATGTTTTTGTTAGCAGTGTTTTAGCTGACTAAATTTATAATAAAAAAGAAAAAATCAGCTTAAAGAAACAGGGATCACTCAAACTCCAGCACAAATTATTGTGGTTGGGAGTTTATATTTGGTTTAATGTCGTTAGTTGCGTTTGTTTGTTTCTTTCAACCGTTCTGCCAAAACAAATACATCTCTCAGGGTGAAGTGATTAAACAGAGCAGTGTTGACATACCTCCGAGCAAATGGAAAATTGAGGCAGCCACTGGTCGACACATTTCGGGGGCTGTCTAGAGGGCTGCTCGCAGCTGAAATAAAAAAAATAAAAAAGACAACATTACTCCCCACATTATTTATAACTGGAGTAATAACCTTAAAAAGGACAGAGAAGACAATGTTCCTCCACTCACACATGGACATTTTCCAAAAGATTGACATCATATCTGTGTGCAAACACTCATTCAGGGCCTTAATGTGTGTGTGTATCAACATCAACATCAACATCATCATCAACATCATCATCGTCATCATCATCCTGGTATTACATTTTCCAAAATCTGCAGCACATACCCCATCTGAATACAGAAGAATACAGCAAAATCTGCAGCACATACCCCATCTGAGAATACACTTAATTAAAGGTCTGACTCCACTGTGGTTCTTCCACGTTCAGGGGGATGAGTGACCAATTACAGGCCGATAACTCTCTGTGATTAGATAATCCTCGGCTTGATTGAGTTCAAGGGGGAGCACATGCACATACTGTACAGCTGGTGTTAGGAGCTCCTGAAGAATAACTGAACTCCATGGAATGCATCTGCTTCATAGCTTTAAGAAGCTTAAAATTTAATGTGCTATTGTTATAATGCACCAGAACGACCCCAACTATATAAAGATGACCCCTCTCCCAGCTATCGTCTCACTTTTCTACACTTGTGTGTCTTAAACGTTAACATTACATAAGCGCAGGCTGATCACTAAAAAAAAAAAAAAAAAACAGTAAAAACTCCTAGATTAAAACACTTTTTAAACAGCTTAAATATACTCTTATGCAAAATATTCTTGAATTATAATACACATTGTACTGTCTTGTTGACAGTATAATGTGAAGAAACAACAAGCTGTTAAGCTATTAAGTTAGAAAAAAAGAAAAAGAAAAAACTTGCCCAGACCCAAGAGAGATGCACATTGTGCCACTTGTTCACAAAATCATTTGAGTAAACAAAGTATCTCAGGGTTTATTTTTCCAGGTATTCACGATCACCTGCTTAAAGTCGAACATTTAGTCATGTTTGCAGAAAGACTCAACAGTGACACACCGCAACCATCTCCGTCATCATTTTGGCCGCAGGCCTCTGTCAAATGATACTATTTTCCAGTTCCTTCATGATCACATAAATCATCAGACTCAACATTTTAGGGGTGTGTATTGGAAAACATTTGTCAATACGATACAGGGGCGACGATATGATATATTGCAATATTCTGTGATGTACTGAGGAACTGAGGGATGTACATGTGTAATCACTAGAAAAGAAATAAAAGCAAAATCAAATGAACCAAAGCCATGAATATTTGCATGTTAACTGTTAATTTAAAAAAGAAAAGAAAATCAATACAGTGCTTTAGAATATTGATACATTATCACAAAAAGAAATATCACAATATATTGGCGTATCAATATTTTCTCACTTCCCTACAACATATTGAATTATTTATTATTTTTAATCATTTACCCATTGTCCAGTTATTTGAGGTTTCTATACAATATTTCTATTTCTTAAGAGCAACTTAATCTACAGCCTGTAAACAGGGGAACGAGTGAAGGAGACAAACAGGAGGGCTGCTAATAAATGATAACTATATGGAATTTAAATTGACAATAATTAGGGATAAAAAATTAAATTGTTAAATAACTTGTTAAACTAATCACATTAAAAATTCACACATTTCACCGCATGGGGAAAATGATGCACGCTGCATATCTAATAATTTCACCCTGCATCTACTTATCGTTGCTTTAATACACAGTCAATACAGATGTTGATATTTGAACACAACACTGGAAAAAAAGTTTTAATTTCACCAAAGCTTATCTTTCAGCAAATCTTAAGTCTTCAACTTCAGGTCAGACGTCCAGCTTGCATCAGACCAGCCTCACAGGCACAGGGCAGTAAGTAAGTCTAGGACTGAGAGGCTAACTGACACGACTGACACATGTACCATGAGGAACTGTAGACTGATTGATATTGTTAAAAATAGAAACAGAAACAGCTCGGACTTGCTTTATGTTTGCTCCGACAACAAAAGAGTCCAGTGTGGCTACAAAAACACACAAAAATAATATGTTTGATACTTCTGTGAGCAGAGCTTTGCTCTGCGTGTAAAGAATATATCAAGCCATACTTTTCAGCTCCATTATTAGTCTGGTATTAACCTGTTATATTTCACATGTTTTACATAGCAGTTCTGATAACATGACATAAAACATAATAACAAAATGTTAAGACTGCTCACCGGTGTGGAGAGAGAGCGGAGACAGTGGCCGGGACAGGGTGGGTGATGGTGTGCCGACGCCGAGGCTCTTCCTGTTGCTGCTGCGACAGCTGGAGAATTTACAGCAGAAAGATATACACAATTGAAAAGCCTGACAGCTGGGACACACGTTTTGTTAAATCTGGTTAAATAAAATTCAGTGAATTGGTTTGCATTATGTAGTTAAGTAGTTCCAATTTACACAAACGTAAATGTTCTGCTTTACAACTTTTGGTTGTCGATGTGCAGATTTGAATAATAAAATGCAGGGAAATCATGAGAGAGACTTTGATTTTGACTCCGAATGGTGTATTCATCACAATTTCTGTCACCTGTGTGATTACATCCCATTTAAAATGATCATTTAATACACTTTAGATACTATGGAGAGTTTCGCACACCTTCAGTGATACTGAGGCACGTTAATGCAGAAGGTTTTGGCGTGTCCCTTTAAGCCGGGGTTTAATCCTTTTGGCTCTGAGTCCTCAGGCCTAGAATTACAGGTTTGACTCACACGGTGTCTCAGGTTGTGGTTCTCATTGAGTGTTTGTCAAGTGAGCAGCAGATTGACAACTCAGAGACATATAAGACAGCAGCGCTGCACAGATTAGGAAGAAGCATGACCGATGATCATCAGCTGTTAGTCCCTAATTATTTTTGTGAAGTCCGTGAAAACAACATTAAAACACACGTCTGTGTGTGTGTTTTTTCTTCAACATCAACCATGTTCTGTTTCATACTGTTGTCTGGACTAAATCTGTTATAATTAGTGATAGTGTAGTCACCAGATTCCAAACACAGGTTAGATTTTTGTTTTGTGCTGTCCCAAAAACAAAAGCAGGATTTAAACATGCTTGTTCTTGTGTGTAAATGGACAAAGATTTTCCCGTAAGTTTTCACGTAAGTGCAAAAACAAACATCTATTTCAAACATCTAGGGCAGGAGGTGAACAAAGGTGTGAACTGTAACCCAAACCTTCACACCTCCGATGATGCCACACAAAGCTAGCTTATACTTTTTGGAAAGATACACTAGGTTCAGTATCTGCTTTGTTTCCTTTACAGTTGTGCAACAATGAATGTCTAAAGATTCTAACTAAAAAAAGGTCAACATGAAAAATTGGTCTTTCCTTTAAATATTGAATTCATGCCCATAGACAACAATTTAGTCCTATGTGTGTGTTGTGTTGATGTTCTGCCTGATTTTTATTTCAGCTTCAATTTTGTTTCATGTTATATTGAATTATCACAGCAGTAAATCATTGCTGGCATTTGTTTTTATGGTAAAATCATTTCAGTCAGTGTTGTCAGTATTATGCACAAGACATTAAATATCCCCACATAGCTTGCACCCACAACCGAGTCAGTCAATTGTTGAACATGACAAATTAATAATTAAATGAAAATAATGTGGAAAAACATAGAAATGCTATGGTTATTATGGTCAATGTATTTTAAACAATAATTGTTAAAGAGTTTAAGTATGGTTATGAAAAGTGTAAAAAATCTTACTAATAAAATAATATAAAATTACATAAGGTTTTTATATGACTTGTTGATATGTTTCTAGCATTCATAGTTTAATACTATGGTGCATCAGCGACAAGACGGCAACAACACTTCCTCATAAGACAAGTTTTTTTGTCAAAGACAAAGAACATTTGAGAGATTTTTAAAAAAAAGTTCCTCAATTTCATCACGTTGTAGGTGAATGTTTTCTGTATGACAAATCTTTGTGGAGAAAAAAAAAACATTTGTGTTTTTTTTTTCTGCATTGTATCAACCTAATGACCAGTCAGATTATTAAAGATAATGTCATAAATTTAACCATTACCTTTAGGTTGCGGACATATTTACAGAGGAGGAAGAGGTGGTGCCGTCAAGAGTTCCTCTACGTTACTGATCATCAATCTAAATCTGGTCAATATAGTATCTCAAAACTTGAATTTTGTAATAATTCCACAACATACAGTACGTGACCCTGTGAACTGTGATTAGAAAACAAAGAGGAGTGGGATGCGGAGCTCTCTGCTGGTGGAATTATATCAACCCATAAGATTACTTCTGCCTTTAGTGCAACTGTGACTTAACATGGAGTTACGCAACCACAACTGTAATCTGCAGGAAAATGCATGAAACACCAGCATGGTCACGACAGATGAGGACTGATAGCTCGAACAAAAACAGACTGTCCCCACAACAGACTAAACAGAAGAGTGTGTGTGTGTGTGTGTGTATGTTCGTACTGACAGTAACAGCAGGCCCAGCTGGAGCCACAGATGTCCACAACTCTGGAGTGACTCTGTGTGTTAATTAATGCTGCAGTCTTCAATAGGGGGAGCTAACTCAGTGCATTCACTTAAAAAACTGTCCATGACCTCTGGGTGAACAGATTATAAAGGAGGTAAAACAGGTGGATTATAAACTGAGCAGATATAGAACTAACATCAGGTCAATCTGACTGAAGCAACTTAAAAAGTAAAATAAACATTTCCCTATTTTCTTTATTGTTTTATTCTAAAGTAAATGCGCACCCAACATGGCTAGTGTTGGTCAAAACTATGTCTCACTGGAGCCTTGACGTCGTTAATATTGTTGTTAATATTGGGCCATTTCATTTAATCTGTTAGCTGTTAGCAAGTAAGCAAACCATAAAGAGTCAGATCTGCTGAGAGTCGTCCCTTAAAGTTTAGGGCAAAAAAAAACAACAACAACAACAAAATATATAGGAGACAATAGTGTGTAGTTTCATATGAGAACAGATCAGGATGATCTGTCTTCTTATTGGCCAATTGTTTTCCAGGATGATCTGTCTTCTTATTGGCCAATAAGTTGTGTTTTCTACCGCAACCTGTTGACATGGGAGTCGCTTAATTTAAATCAGTCCTTACTGTTGTATTCAAATGTTTTCAATTAGTGTTACCACTAATACCATAAGTCAATAACGAAAAAAAAGTTACTAACAACCACTTCATACCAAGGTAAATTACAAAATGATAATGAGTTAAATACTGAAACGATATACTGTACATTAACGTGAATAGTTTTTAACTACTACAGTGTAGCAAGATCTAGTTTCACTGGTGTTACTGGTGTCTTTGCTGCTGAAATGTTACATTCAGTATCACTAAGAATTCTAAGTAGATGCTCAATACAGAAATTCTAATCTGATACTCGATGCAAATCGGGGGTTTTAGTCTTCTTTTTTGTTGGATCTGGGCTAACAAAGCAGCAAAGTATCGACTGGCTCCGTCAGGATTAACTTTCCCAGAGAAGCTAGCTTCATTTGTTTAAACTTAAAGAAAACGTCGCCAGAAAACGAACGCCACATCTTCCAAACATTAATGAAACATTGTCTGAAAATGTAAATAAAGCAATGACTGTATGGTTAGTGGAGTTCAGTCTCCATGTGCCACATCAACTACCTCTTTGAGCGCTTTAGCAACGATCCAGGCATGAAATGCGACTTGTTCTGACCCGGCACGGCTGAGTTTCACCCCCGCGCCCCGCGGCCGCAGATAGTGCTGCCGTTCTTCCCTCCATCGTCTCTCTGAATAGGCGGTTGATTTTTTTGTGTTAAAAGCCGGGTTCCCTTTCACAGCGGCTGCCCGGTTGCGGTTACATGCTCCGGGAGTCTATTGTATACCAAAGCCTGCTTCACGAAACACCGTCTCCATGTCGTTCACACTGGTGCAGAGGCACCTCACTTTATTTTAGCCAAACGCACCGTGTGTGCGCAGCGAGCGCGTTTCTGTGCGTGTGCGCCTGTGAAAGCAGGAGCTGATGGTGCGTTCAAGTACTGCACGCTACCTTGGAGAACAAACGGTTGAAGAACGATATTTCTGTCGTTTTGAATTGTGTTCCATAAATACAGGTACATGTAGCATTTTGCTTTTTTACTTTTGCTCATTAGATTCAAACGCAGTTAACAAACTCTGAAATGAAAGGTCTAAACAGCACTGCAAACGTTAGATGTCGCAATTTAAACATTCTCCTGGTGTGATGTTTTCTTTGTTGCATTCATGAACCATTACACTCCACTTTGTCGGTGTAAAAATAGTACCATTGCCACAGAAACACTCCACTTTTCTCCACTTTACTTACACATTAACATTCCGAAATAGTAATTTCCCATGGACATGAAAGTATCAGCAGATGCCGTTGGGTCGTACCATGTAAGGTCTCGAAAAAAGGGGGGCAACGAGTAACTTTTCACATAGTGGTACATTCCTTTGTATATCACCCTGTTTGAGACGTTAAACAATTACCCATGCTATAATTTTAATAGATTTGAACAATGTTTTTTTATTAATGCAGCTGGTTTGTTGTGATGTTTCATGAAATATATATCTTACTTTTTTACTAATCTTTTTGGTTATTTCTTCTGTAACGGAGTCTGCTTTAGCATTATAATCTCACTAATTTTGAGTTCGTGAAATTAACCTTACAACTACGTGTTAGTTGTAAGTGTAACATGTAAGAAAGCAAATGACTGCCATGCAAAAAAGTAGCGATAGTTGTGGTCGTGTGGGTTTGCTCTTTAATGAGAAATGACTAAGGAATAATGTCAACATGGTACACCCTGCAGCGGTGTGGTATTACAAAACAAATGAGTTATAATTGCACAAAATAATGTATCTTTTTCTAATTTTCTCCCAAATCCAATGGGTTTAATTATGGCGATGGCCTCACAGCACTCACATCCAGAGACATGCTGGATGGAGCCGCCTCTGTTTGCAGTGTTGCCTTCCTCCACAGCACCCAGCACCGTTGCCAAGCAACCAACATAGACTTGGAGACAACTAATAAGTGATATCTCTTTACTGGAGAAACATAAGCACAATATTCCACAAAAACAACACAAAATAAGTGGATAGGTTTATGACATTTTTCAAATTCAACAGCCGATGATGAGGGAGACTCATAAAGAGTCTAACTGTGTATTGACATCTATGTCTGATTTTTAATGCTGTAATAACCATAGCAATGATAACCTGATGTAGAATTTAAATGATTAAAAATGTATTCTTCTTAATATGGTGTTCTAGACAAATGAGCTCTGTTTATGAAATCAAGACAATTAAACGTTCATGAAGGAAAATACTAATTCTTTTTATTTTATTTTTTTTTTGTAATTATTTAGCCCTTTTGTGTCACTTGTGTACCACTGTGGCAGTTTTCAACTAGCAAGTCTCCAGATTATTTCTCTTTTGCAAATCTCTAAAGCTCCTCCAGATTTTAGGACTTTCTGTTCCTCACTTCACAGATTTACTTGGGATTGAATTCTGTGCCTTGTGCAAAGCAATTTATTTATTTTTGCCCTTTTTGAAAATACTTTTAACAGTTCGGATATGTGCTCCAGTTTGGAGATGTGTCAGCAGGCCAAAAGGGTGAAACACTCACAAACACAGACATCTTGCACAACCCAAAGATTCTAAATCCCAAATGCAGTGTACCTGTTTTATATAATGGATCAAGTTGATCAAACAATTTTGATGGTAGTACTGAAATTGAGTTCTTAGTCTAATATATTCAACCCTTTATCACTTCCTTTAGACTTCCTTTATTTTGCATTCAGTTTCATAAACTTCGCAACGTTCACTGGAACGAAATGTCATCGGTTTCGCTAAAAAAGCAGCAGATTTAAAGGAGCAATGACAATGAGTTTTAAACCTAATAGAAAACGATTCAGGTAAAGTCAGAAAAGTGTGTGTATGTGTGCGTCATTATATCATATTCTCTGAATAAACCCACTCAGCCCTCAGTAGCTAAATAATCTTTTGTTAAAAAAGACCAGACATGATGTAAATCATCTGGACCGTGGTGATCACGTACAGTACAATATGATGTTCTAGTAATTTTATTCACAGCATCTTAACATAAATGGTACTCCAAGAAAACAAATCCACAGTGCTGCTGTACGTATACTGTATGTTAATGAAGTGACTTGTGGTGCTGCGACACAATGGCTCCCCCTTAGTGTTTCCCATTCTGGATAAATATGAAGCTCTCCTGTACATCACAGAAGAATACACTCTGTTAAGGCTTTGTCTAATCAGACAAAAGACCTATTACATGAATCAGCTAATTATTGCTGTCGTCATGAATGAGCCCATTGATGCTAGACTTTTACCAACGTCATTTAACCGTCTGCACGCAATGTGACCACCTTACCTCCAGGGATGCAGGGTCTGTAAGGGGCTGCAGGGGCTGCAGGGGCTGCATGGACTCAACAAGGGGCTCTGACAAGTGGGCGACAAACTGTAAGGCACAAAAAAAAAGTTCACATGAGTTAGTGCGATGACTCAGGACCTCAGTGTCTAACGTCTGTCTTTGGTGAGCAGCAGAGGTTTCAGCGTCTCCCTGGCTGCCATCTTCAGTCCACGGAGACTTACACTTGCTGTCTTACTGTACGGTGAAGCTGCTGCTACAACTGCATCTCTTATAGGTGGTGTTATGAGGTGGCTGACCATATAAACTTTGACAATACCTTACACAATAAAAAGTCGACGGCTGTAGTACAGGTGTCAACAGTTACAGGGAGTTTTCAGTGTAAATCACCAATGATCTGAAAATTGTCAATATCCAAATGTATTTATTCTTAAACAAAATATTATTTAATCTTTTCTCATCTTGGCTTCTTATATATTGTTTTCCTTGCTTGTTTTGTAAATTGCCAGCCTTAAATACGTGTCCTGTCCTATATTATACTGAGCTACAAAAGCTAGTAATTAGTTTTCTCCTATTTGTTATTCTGACATTTATGTAACTTTTGAGCGTCTGTGCTCGAGCTGCTAACCTAATTCTGTTGCTCGGTTCTGCTGTTGTTTTCTAACGATAACACGTGTTATTCTGTTCTTTTCTGTTGGACAAAAGAAAAAAACCATGTATCATTGTTCACCTCAACCTCTCCTGCAGGGGTAGCTATAAACTCCCCAGTCAGTTGAGTGTGCTGATAAAACATTATCATTTACCACTGATTGTATGAAGCACCAGCCGTATAATAAGGACATGGTTGGATTTCTGTTCAACCTTTGCAGTACTGCCTTTCTCAGACTGTTTTTTTTAGTGATGATTAATCCTATGCTGGATTATGTTGTACTATATTATCTTAACATATAATTTTTTTAAATCAAACATGCATGCTCAGCCTTTCTAAATCTCACCACGCTGACCCAGCAGTGAGGCTGCCTTCTATTGATTACCCAGCTCAGATGTAAGCACTGCCTTGTGGGCACCTCAGCGCTGCTATTGTCTCTATACTCACTGCCAAACACGGAGCTAACGTGTTGTCATAGTAATGCAGGAAATGTGGTTGGAAAAACCATCCCTTCGCAGTTACCTCATTTATTCAGCGGGGCTGTTTCATTATCATAAAATACAAATAAGCATCTCATTTTTACTACATTTAGTTCAGAGAACTGTTCCTTACTACGATAAGAGTCATAAAACACCTGGAGCTGTTTCAACCATTATATTGTTCTTTAGGGTTTTGTACTAACTTTCATTCAAATCCTGTTGTTCTGCAATTAGCACTTTCACCACCAGGGGTATATTTACCGTAAGATTCAAAGAGATGGAGAAAAACAAAAAACATCAAGGAAAGATACAATTGTAAACTAAAAATGTGACAGTTTGGACTGATGCTCCCTTCAACAAATGCCGTAATCATTCGTCTCTTCAGAAGCAACAGCGTTCAATGAAGAAAATGGAATATAAACAAAGCTGGTATGCTGAGATGTGCCACAGTGGAGGCAGACGGACCAATCATCAGATGTGGATGGGAGCAGAGAGCTCCTACATTTTATGGATCCACATCCAGTGGGATGCAGGGATACTTCCCCCACCCAGCCCACACGAAAGACTACATTCCCTCTGGGCTGAGTGGGTAGATACAAGCCTGGAGTCAAGTCCTTTAACAGGATTCACAGACTAACCCTAATGAGGGTATTTTACATTTAAAAAAAGGGAAAAGCCCAGCTCTTCTGAAGACTTGTCTGCCCACAGTGTGTCTATTGATATTTAAGGGGAAATGCAATTGGAAATGTATCCAGGAGCCGGGGAAACACACAAAACATCATCATACCACAGATGCTGCTCGACAAATAAGACATATGGCCGAACCTCAGTGGAGCATATGGTTTGATGAAAGTAAAAAACAACAGTCACACTCTGTAAGAAATAATGTTGCTACGTTAGTTCACCTGCCTGAAAATTTAACTCCATGGTGGAAAGTTCCCTGCTGTTTCACTTGTGCGATTGTGCAACTTTACCCAGCCACGAACCGTCAGCAAACACAATAAAAGTCCAAGGCCACACAAGCTGACTGTCTACATCCAGGGAAGGGTTTTTCTCATTTAAAATAGAATAATTTTAATAATTTTAATATAAAATATAAAAGATATTAGAAAGAAATTAGTCATCTCCAAACTCAGGTCATAATTTACACATCAAAGATCAACATTTTTCTTCAAATCGCACTTGTTTTATGAGTTTCTACCTAAAGATATGTTTATTATGTTTATTTTTATATTTTGTCACTGCAAACAGAAGGACACGCAGCTCCTCTTCCTACGTATGTAGGTGGTGCTGTGAAGGTAACGAAAAGCCCTGAGTGTACTGCTACAGCATTATTGTTTTATATAAACCTAATCATGTAACTGATGCAAACGTTGTTAACAAAAATACATTTAGGTTTGTAGATTCAAATGTACTTTGGGACGGACACATCTGAGTACAACCAATTACTACTGACAGGGATTTGTTTTCACATGGTCTGACTAGTGTTAGTAGGCTGCATTCATGTGTGGCTCTCTACACCTCCACTACAAATTAAAAAATTGGATTTGGAATCTCCAATCATTTATCTATACTTTGAGTATTCTCTAAAGGAAAAACAGGAAAAACAAAGAAAGCGCAGCATCCCTGCTGATAAACACAGCCCCACACTAACCAGGGCTAATTATAGACAACTAAGGTAATTTGACTCTATGGTTTATTTAAAGAAAGTTCCTGCATACTATACATTAAGATTTATATATATAATATTTTTACTTAACTTTGGGCGAAATAATACTTAAGCAGCTGTTATGACCAGGATAACTGGGATTAAAGATGAACAAGTGGGTCTTTGTATGAAAAGTTTGGGCAACAAACTAACTAGAAAATGCTGAAATAGAAAATTCAAAATTTAACTAAATATTTGTCAGATATTATTATATACACTATTGTATTATTATTATTATTATTATTATTATTATTATTGATAAAATACCAGTACTTACTCCAGGGTCAGAGAGGGGATCTTCAGCTTGTCTCTCCTGGACTTCATTCTTGCTTCACGCAGTTGGAGCTCAGATCCTCACTCACCACCAGAGCGCAGCGCCACCACTCGCTGTCACAGCCGGCTTCACGCCACTCATCGCTGCGTTGGGTGACTAAAAATAACGCCCCCTGTACAGAGTGTGTCTCGTCCACCGTGGGCTTCAGCGAAATTCAGAGAGAAACTCCGGAGCCGGTTAATGGCGTACAGCAAACCAGTTGCATTAGATCACAGAGGTTTTTACGCACCGTTTGTCGTCCGTCTCCAACGCGCACCAGCACTCGACTGCCACAAGCGCAAAAAACGACGGGTCAGCGCTCACCTCCTTGTGACTGTGGTAAGAGGAGAGAGAGAGGCAGCAACGAGGGAGGGGGAGAGGTAGAGAGAGGAGGGAGAGGGTGAGTCAGATAAAGTGTGTGTGTGGAAGGGGACGGGAGACGGTGGGGGGAGAGAGAGAGAGGTGCTATATCGGTTTGGGTAAAGGGTGACAGGCAGAAAGGTTGAGTTTGGGTGAGGGGAAGATAGGGGTGGTGGCAAAAGTGGGAGTGTCAAAGGTGTGATTCACAAACCGGCTCTTTTCACTGAAAGGGAAGAAAACACTTCATAAATGTTACATCAAAACACCAGTGTCTGCTGGTCTTTTCCAAGCCTTTGAATTCCATGCCAGTGAGTGATGAGTTCGACAGTGTCAAGACGAACAGGCTGCTGTCGTGATGATGAGGCTGGGGAATACCTTCACTGCAAACCGTGACAGCTGGCATCAAGGATGTGCTTCACACTGCTTGTTTGCGTATGTGTGTGTGTACACGTTCTCAAAGCTACAAGGACCAATTATGATTCTAGAAAAAAAAAGAAAGAAGTTTGTTTGTCACACGAAACGCACACAAAATGGAAACAAGCCATCCATAAAAAACTATTTAAATTAATAAGAGCCCCTCCTCCCCCCGCACCTCCACAAAACTACCATTCTGTTTTTAATAGCATCTTATCACCGTCTTGTAATGCCACAGGAGACTGCCTATGTGGCAAGCAATGCAGTAACCATGTCCCATATTTATGTACAGGCTGTGATGTCATCAACATTCAACCCAATTACTCCAAGAGCTCCAAACAACAGGTGTTAATGTAAATCAATAGTGGTTCACCAATCGCCTTGGCCTCAGGGTTAGAACCAGGGTTAAAGGTTAAAGGTCAGAGTTCGACATCGAAGTGGATTGTTATGGCTACGGAGAGCTATCAGTGTCCTTACTGATAATTACCTACACAGAGTAATTGCCCGTTAGCGACCACTGCTGGCATTATTTAGGACCTGGTCTCAATGAGGAACAAAAAAAAAGGTCCTATTGAGACAGAACCATCATTTGTGAGGTTTTTGTTGAAGTCCTAATTGTCATGTGACTAACTGTCGCGGTGAGGCATTAGCCACGTTCAAATGAATGAAAGTCACTTTCTACTACGCTACTACGTTATCTACTGTCATTAACTGCACCACACCGTGGAATTAAAACCACATCTGGTGGTCACATAGACCCCACACACGGGCACTGTGGCAAAACTGACTCATCACACAATCAATATCTCCTTACAACATCATGACGCTACAGACGCATGATGAGCACGCCACAGAAATTTTAGGAATAGGGTTCTGACTCCTCTCATTCATTTACCTCTCTGCTTTACTTGCAGCTTCTTGTATTTTCATCCCAACTTTTCCTTTTTTCTCTAACTTGCCCTCTAACACTTTTATAGAAGCGACGCCCCCTCTAGTCAGTAATTATAAGGCGACATCACTGATTAGGAGTCATTAAACCAAGCATCCTCTCCCATGTTATTGATTGGTGAGGTATCACATTCTCTACAGCCGATAAATGTTCCACTAAACACGACTCACTGCACCTGTCTGCGGTACTCTTTGGTGCCGAGCATCAGCGTAGGCTTCAAGAGGCTTCTGACTGCTGCTGCTGCTGCTGCTACTGCTGCTGCTGCTGCTGCTGCTGAGAGCAAAACAGAGAAGCAACGCAGTAAAGTGATAGAGGGTCAGATTAAGACTGTAGGAAAACCTAATCAATCTCAGATAAATAACAAGTCCTCCTCAAGGAATTCCTGTTCCCGACTGCTTGGTAATTGTTTTCTTTCGGCGGCATTTAATAGGAGAGTCGGTATCTCAGTTACCATGGCAATAAGGGCTCTCCTGCTCTTGTCTTCCCATCACTATGTGTGTGTGTGTGTGTGTGTGTGTGTGTGCCTCCTTCATTCTCTGTGGTGAGAGATGATGCTTCACTAAATGCTGCTGCAACATGTGTCCCTCAGCAAATGGCAGCCAAGACACACAGTTTCTAATCCACCTCCGGTTCCACCAGTGTCATGTTGCCTCTTTGTTGTTTTTGTTTACATTTCAAGACTGCGTGGACCGAATATCCAGCACAGAAACAAGAGTTTCAAGAACAGGAAATCTACCACATATGTTGTATAAAATGTCTTTATTTTTTTAACTGGGCCCAGTGTCATGTACTCTATGGGCTTCCTTTGACATTAATAACTAAACATGACACTGTCTGTTGCATAATATTCATACATACAAGCTTTTCTTTCTTCTGGTTTTATTTTAAACATAAATGAAAAACTTAAGTGGCAGTAGGATTAAATGTTTGAAAGTAAAAGGTGAGAAATACTAGAGGAAAAATATAAAGAAATGCTCCAAAGATTTAACAGTCCCCCCACCCCCCCCTCCCCCACGGTACCTCCACAGATCCCTGGTTGTTGCTAAGGATCTCCAGTTTAGAGATGACGTCATTAAACTGTTCTGTTCACATAGACCTCACCAAAAACTGCACCTACAATAGTTTTTTTTTTTTTGGGGGGGGGGGAGGGGGCTGGTTCTTAGTGTCCGTGGACATCGTCGTCATGCCAGTTACTAAAGCAACTCAGTTCACAGTATCTGAGATTCTATGAGAGACACAACAGCCAGCCAGCCCAGGTCATGTGCTGTCAAAGTTCTCCTAGCAGTCGACCCTGTCAGCTGCCGTTGACACCGTTTCTCACACCGGCACTCGAACATACATTTCTGACTCTCCGTGTGTTCTATAGCTGACATTGGGCTGTTGTCTCCAGTCTCCAGACATGTGTCGTGTCTCAGCGTTAACAGTGAGATTGTGAGTCAACTGAATCAATTCCATCCATTTGTAAGAGAAAAAACTTAGAGGCATCAGAAAAACCATCCATGTCTGAAACATTTGTACAGGCAACCAAACAATAAATACAAAAAACAAACATTTTAACAGAGAATGTCTTAAAAAAAGTTCTGTCTACTGTGTTTACATAAGTAGACATAAAAGTTTGTTTACTATAAAAAAATAAACCAGTAGGTGTCAGTAAAGCTTTTTCATAGGATTCAAATCTGCAGTTAAAACTCAAAGAAGACAAGGACGAGTGAAGGTTATCTTAAATAAAAATTGAAAACTATTATTTATTTATTGCATATCATTTGTCTTTGCTCGTCAAAGCATGAAAGGCAGAACAATTAAATACTCTTCTGCTAGGGGGCAGCAGATGGCTATAAAAAAAGCTAATCAGAGCTGTTGAAGAAGATCTTTTGTGAGTATCGTTCTTCAATTCCTGCCAGTATATCAGCGTTGTGTTCAACTAAACAGGGTGGGATTTTAGTCAATTATGAGGTCATTTAAACTAAAAGATTATTATATTTCATTACATATACTTTTTGCTCTGTGGTGTGTGTGGGGTTTTTCCTGAAGATATATATGTGATACTTTTAACATATACATACAAATTTTACAGAACAAATATGTCGCGTAAACTGAAAGCAACAACAACAGCATCAACAGCAAAACAATCACAACATTTAAAGAGGGACCAGTTTTGTTTTTCTCCTATCAGTTAAAAAGAGATAGGGTTAAATAAAGAGATGCTGTAACAGGGTGCACAGCTGCAGACAGGAAGTCTATTCAGAGAGCTGCGTCACAGGAACTACAATAATGTAAAGGTTAGATAAGAAGTAAGCGAGTGTGAGCACAGTATGTGCAAGAGTGGAGGTGTGTGAGTCAAAGTCTGTAGAGCTCTGCGGGAGACTTGCCACAAGATGGTGCAGAAATGCAAAGTGACAGTGTGTTTAGTGGAACACACTTGGTACAATATCTGAAAGAATAAGGCATTTGTGCAACTCTATTTCAATGGCATTACACAAAGGGCGAGTTATTAAGTGTTTTCTGAATTCTGCGTTTACAGCCATGCTGCTGGGGGAAGACCACCGTCACCAATCACGGAAACCAACAGAATCCCCCTCAGAGACAAGAGTGAGAGAGTGTTTTCCTATGAGACAAAAAAGTGCTTCCTCATAGTGCGGTTAAATGGCACTGTGACTTGAATGAACGCTAAGAAATGGACATAAAAGTGAAACTAAAAAACAGTTGGGTTATTTTTCTTTAAAGAGAGATTAGAGCAGCTAGTGCAAGTTTAGGTCCAGCTCCCCACTTTGAGAACTACTACAATACAAGTTGCAGCCGTATAGTAAGATATCTCAAAGCGGCAAAACTTCCCCCAAATGCTTGAAACTGAACTTTAAATAAAACCAACACAACAACACAAAAGATGTGTGAATAAAGCTCGTCTTCACTAAGACCTTTTTGTTCTTTAGCGTAGAAGCAGTTGTTCCCATTTTTTACATAGCGTAGAAGCAGTTGTTCCCATTTTTTAGGCAACAACATAACTTCAAACTTAAACAGACTCCACAGAGCTCGTCAGCACCCAGTCCCCGAAACCGTTTTCAAGACTAAAAATAGACAGTGGGGATTTTCTTATTTGCTCTGCAAGTCAACCAAGACGATATCAACAAAGGACTGCACCGATTAACCACAGAGTTTTATTTTTCTTTTCTGAGACTTTGCCAGTTGTTCTTCAAGAAATGAGCTATTATTTCTGTTCCTGAATTTGAGTGCATCACAAGTTCCTCCCAGTCTGCACCACATGTCCATGATCGTCTTTGAAGTCTTCTGTTACAGGAGGTGCTTGTGCTACTGTAGGTGTCAGAACTATAAGTCAGAGATCCTGCAAGTTCCTGTTGACACTGTCGTCCTGACACACATACAAATACAAGCTAGTTTTTTTTCTTATAATCGAACCTCCTAATAAAACCAGGAGGTTTATCGATAACTGAAGCGTCAGTGAACTCTGAGACCCAAGGACCATCAGGACCTGGTAGGCAAAACAAACGATTTTCTTCCACCATGGCTGACAATGTGATCACTAAGCCACTGGGGTTGGTGCTGATCGCCACTGCACACATGGTTTTCGGTAAGCCGTTTACACAGTTTTCCTCTTGGATGACACACATGCAGTTTCAGAATGGTTAAGAACAGCTCGATGTCGACTTTTATGCTGTGAAAACGATAAAATAATATATAAATTGAGCGAAACCTGCTTAAACGAAGTGTTTATTTTCAATTGTTGCTCTGGGGCAAGTGCTTAAATGTTTTTATACAAATTGTTCAAATGAAGCAAAACCAAAAACTAGACAACAATGTGACATTAGTTTGTGTTGGTTTAATAGTTTAAATTTTGACCTTGAATCTTAAACGGAACCATGTTGAGTTTCTTGAATCTTTGCTGCATGATTTAATCTCAAACCTTCTGAGTATTTCATTTCCCCGAAGAACATTTGAAAACTAGAAGTCAGTCTCTATAGTTGAGGCAAAGAAAGTGATTGTTTTCACCCAGAACTCTACAATGGTAGTACTCTTAAAAGATATTTGGACAATCCTTGTAAAATGAATACACTTTTAGACTCTATAGACTCTTTTACAGTCAATCCAGAGCTTAGACCATTGTTTCCCAAACTTTATTTCCGCAGACACATATTTTAAAAGTCACAAACCTTCACGACCCAAGTCAATAGACATTATTCGTAAATCACAAAATAGTGTACTTGATCATTATTGAACATTAATGAGGATATTTTATTGTTGACCGAGTGATATCTGAACCATTATTATCACTCAAATTTTAAACAAAAAACGACAAAAAACAGTAGTTGAACCAGCAAAAACGGTAACCATGAGTAGCCCTTTTCTTTTTCTTTTCAACAAAAATCGGATTAGAACGTTGTTCAAGAGCTTCTTGTAACATTGTGTTTAATCGGTTCTTGAGGTTAGTGGCTGCCTTTTGTGTTTTTGTCTAGCGTGCAGAACGGCAGGACAGAATGCTAACATTAAATACATAGGCTATAATTAATTATACACTATTAAAAAAAACCACAGGTGGAGCTTTTGAACTGGCAGCTATTTTGAGGTTGGATGCAGACAGCTGTTGTGATGACCGAGAACTCCTGGGGTTGCGACCCAGTCTTTGGGGAACAATGGCTTAAAGAGCATTGAGTCAACTTTTATTATGAATTACCAGAATAAAAATGGCTAAACAAAATCAACAGTGATCCATAGTTAAAGGTTGGTTTGATTATAATTCACCATAACATGTTGTGTTCAACATTGTTTATTCAAGAGCAAAATATCGTTGTTTTAAAATATTTATAACAAAACAAAAGTTTTGTATTGTATTTGTCAGTGGTACTTTAGCTCACCGATTACTCCGTTTTCTTCTGTTTCCTCACACAGGACCTGGTGGGGCAGAGGTCATCGGGACCCTGGGCAACAACATCACACTAACCTTCACATTTAATGAGACTGCCATTAATTACAACAGCCACTTTGCTGTTTATTTAAACGATAGAAAGATCGCCGAGTATACAGGACACAGGCGTTTCATGCTGGGCGATGTTTTTGACATTTATCAAAACACATCCGTACGATACCACATCTCAAAACTGTATTTAAATAAGAGTGGTTCTTACCGGATGACCTTGTTCCAAGACTCAACAAAGCTTAAAGAGAGTGACAATGAAGTCCATCTGACTGTCCTAAGGGGAAACACCAGCAGCACAGGTAAACGTAGATCATATTTGTCCATCAGTACGAGCTCTTCGGGCCAGGCGTGCCGTTGGATCACTCACCACTGTTAGCTGTATTATTCAGGTTGAGATTATTTTGTACAGAGCAGTCTGCATAGTCTACGGGTGTAAACGTTTAACCACTGGACTTCGATGAACAGAGAACAAGATGGATGCCCATTTGGTTCATTAGGGACTAACCCAGACCCAGAAAACACAACGGAAGAAAAGGGTTATGTTCGATGCACGGAGTTCACGTAACTATTAGTATACAGTATGGCGTGGACGCCTAATAAGTAGAGCGGGATCTACCAGTAGATCTTAAAGGGAGAGCTGGCAGATCCTGAGCCATTACATTTAAAAAAAATTATAAATAAATTCATACATCTAATTCTATTTTAAGATGCTAATCACTAGGGCTAAAGTAAGGATCATACTGTCTGTCTCCTGAAGGCCGTTTATGAACCAAAAAGGACCACCCGTCACTGCCATGTCATCCAGCTCATTAAATAACATCATTTGTACTGTAATACTTCCCTGCAGCTACTTTTTTTTAAATGCTCTCTGTATCTCTGTTAACTCTACAGTAGGTCCACTGCAGGAAAACATCACTACGACCACAAGAAGTGAAAGCTCTACCTTTGCCCTGCCTACTGATATGATCTTTGTCCTCGTGATTTCATTGTTTCTTCTGACCGTGGCATTATTTTCATTGCTCATCTGGTGTCTTGTGAGAGTCAAAGGTACAGTGAAGAACTAAAAATGAAGTCATTTTTTTCATTAACTGAGTTAAAAACCCAACTGTTTTTGGATTAGACACTGTGTCCAAATCAGACGAAATAACTCAACATTCAATTTCAGAGTTTTTAAAGTCAAAGAGTGCATTGTTTTCTGATACATATAAGTGGCTGAGAAGCTGATGAGAGGGATTCTCGTAATAATGTGGAAAATGTGTGCAGTTGTGTTGTTAGATGCTCGAAAAATTGCAAACTCGACTGGTTTCACTTCCTTTTGTAACGTGATGATTCATAGCTTGAAACAAAGTCTCTCCTCCGAGAAGACAAGGTCAGTAAACGTGTCTGTTCTCAATGGAAGGATGCGTGGAAAAGGAAAAAAAAAAGAAAGAAACTTAATAGTTTGCTCTAGTGTTCTGTGGGTACTTTTACTTGCTTTTAAATGGCCTGGCCTACTTCGAGCGAGAACTTTGCTAATTTCTGGCAGCCCCTGTCACCACAGACACCACAATAGAAGGGTTTTTTTGTGCATGTTATCAAATGCAAAATTGATGCTGACTGTTTGAAATCGTGCAATGACGACCTGGTCTGTCGTCATGACAAAATATGCCAAACAGCGACTTTAACAAGTACAAATTGAACAAAGGATGTTTGTGGTTAGTCTAGACTTTATATACTACATATACATACTACACAGAATATTCAGCAGTTGTCATTTATATTGTTATATTGCTATATTTATATTATATGTTATATGTTTGTTTTTTTGAATGGAATGTGATGTGTTTGTTCCTTCACCAAGCTCCTGTCGAACATTCCCACAGCCAGTTAGTCAGATGTGATGATAATTTACAAAGCTGAGAACAAGTAAAAAAGAGGCAACAATTAAGTTAAAACAAAAGTCTAATTTCTTAATGATTTTAAAACAACAGTAACAAACCAGACTTTTTTTTCTAGACTTCCCACTGCTTTAATTCTTGGATAGCTCCATTCATGTCCTGCACATTGTCTGTGTTAATGACAGAAGATGTTAATATTTATTAATCATGGATATTTGTATTTACTGCCTTGAATGAACTGGTGGGTTATTAGTTAGTGTCTAATCAAAAATGACCAAAATATATATAATTTGGTATCGGATTAAGACTTTTTCTTTTACTAACTAACTCCTAACTACTCCTGATAGACTTACTTTATGGGTATTTTTATTTTGTCTTTAGTTTGTACTTGCATGATAGATTGACCATAGGAAAAAATATAACAATATGTTTTGTCTTTTTTTTTTCCGGAGCAGCTCGACAACAACAATATGTACCACAACAGAACTCTAACACCACAACTCAGGTGAGAAATGCCCCATCGTTGTTGGGTAGATTAACGGACAACTTCAAATTCAGTGCCTCCATTTTTTTTATTCTCACTGTCTCGACAGGACACCATTAACATATCCAACTCCCCACCTCAACCTCCGTTGGTCTACAGCGTCCTGGACTTCCCTAAGAGACCCGCAGCCACCAGTGTAAACTCAGACAATACAGAGTATGCTAACATTAGCTACGTGTCAGAGAAGATGCACAGCTCAATGCAAACCTAGCGATGAAAGCGTTAACAGCCACCGTTCTGCAAGAGGAAATGCAAGATTGTATGATAACAACTGCTGTCGCTAACACCACATCATTTTAATAAACAATTTCTGTACATTCTGTAAATAATTTCCACTGACACTGACGTCAAAGTCTTTCCAAATGCCTGGTGATATTTTTAAAATAAAAACAGAAATGACAACAGACGTCTGGCTGAAGCGGCATCTACCGCGGCATCCTAAGGGTTGGATGCCACACTGACTGCAGACATTTTAAAGTATACAACATGAACTTATATGTATCGACCTGGTCAACATGCCTGCAGAACAGCGATCACCAACTGGCAGCACGCAGGCCAAGTCTGGCCCACCGAAATCATCCAATCGGGCCCTTGACCGAATCAAACAATAATGTTGACAAAATGGTGGTTTTTATTCCATTTTGTTTGAGTGTCTGGCCCCAAGGTGTCTGTCCAGAATAACTCTAGCCCTCCAACATATATAATTGATGACCCCTGGTGTATAATTTGGCTCCTCTCCTCTCAACATTTTTCCAGTGGGTGGTATTAGACAAAGGAAATGTGTAAAGTCCTGGAGAAAAAAATATGGATGAACGTAGTAACAGGCTTACATTAGTAAGGTTCCAGTAGAGGGGGCTAGGGTGCAGGGACAGTGTGAAATGAAGATTGTGAAATGGATGCAATCATTTTGTTGATCAGGTGTCTGTTCAATGACATTAAAGGATTTTAAATCTTGACTCCTGGAGATGACACAGCAAGTTTCTACTCACTGTAACTGGCAAATAAATTAATCAGAATCTTACTGAGCCGTTATTAAAAGAATAATGAGCAGATAACAATGACATCTGTTCAAAAGAACATTTAGCAACTAAATGGTTAACAAAATAATGCTAATTAGCAGATAGCCCAGACATCTGCTGCAGAAATCAAAATCAAAAATCGGGCTACATTTTTGTATGTACTAAAAGATACAAAATGTTATGATACAAACAAGACACACGTTGGGTGTAGTGTGTAAGGTTTACTGCTGTTCTCAGCTCATTGCAGTGTCACATACCGTTAGAAACATGCACTTTGTACAGCCTGACACCTTCTGTGCCAAACGCTTGCCGTAAACAAAAACCTCAGCTTTCCAAAACCGCAAAAGTACAAATTTGTGTCAGTTAAGCGATATCTAAATGCACGGAAAAAAAAGTTCTCTGTGCTTTTTACCGTCTTTTTTTTCTCTCTCTTTCATTTGAGACAGATGTCAAATACTCAACCAAGTTGAAGATTTTCAGTCGATTTTGTGATAAATGTGAATAAATTTGAAAATATTAAATGGTAATCGACACCTGCCCGATGCTAAGGTGTCACTTTAATTTTAAATCAGTTAAGGTGGTAGGATTTAATTTTTTTTAATTTAAGTCTGACAACAATTAAAATTCCTCACTACTGTTGGAATAAACATAAAATGTTAAAAGTCAACATCAGTTGAAATGCATCCTTTCTGATGGGATGTAACCTGCAGAGATGCTAATCAGTGGGTGTGAAGTTGGCAAGATGCTGATTTTCCACTTGACATCAGCAGAAATGGCTGAAAGCTCAGAATTTAGCGAGAAATGGTACAGTGTATGGGTCACATGGTCTGTCAGATACAGTGGAACGTAAAGATATATTTATTAAAAAACACCTGCTTTTTTAATAAACAGAATTTCACTTTTTCTTTGTTTATGTGAAGTTAACTGCGATCAGTAATTATATTTAATATTTCACCAATTCTTCACTAAAAATAAATAGTTTTACATTAACATTTGAGGTTTGTCAGTAAATGTCATGTGTTATGTTTCGAGTTTCATGTTCACTCGTATTCCTGTGGGCTGCTTGAATTGTCACTTTCTACCACGACTACAAGCATGGTAGAATTTTTCTACCTTTCACTTATACACTTGTGAAAAATATGTTTCCTTTTCACATTTGCATTTTCCTCCCGTGTTGCTGCAAAACAAGTTTCACACTTCATCTTATCTCACATCATCGCTTTTAATGGAAAATGTACTTTACTGTATTCCTTCACAGAGGTCAGTTATCTGACTGTTTTTCTTTTTGTTAGGCTTGTTTCTTTAGATAATCCTAGTATTTCATTTTTAATGTTAGGTTTGTTTTATGAGATCACTGTATCTGTTTTTAACTTTTGGGAAAAATATTGAATGTATTTCTTAGAAAACCTGGTTCATGGTTTTGTTGTAACCGTCCATGACCTAATCCTCACTGGGGATCGCAGGAGGCGTCGCAGTTGTCAAGTTAATCTTGGTCACAAGATTTTCCGTCCACATTTTGAGACAAACAACCATTCACACTCTCATTAATACCTATGGTTTTACCTACTTACTGTAAGCCATTAACACCAGCCATCGTCCAACCACGTGGCCCTGGTGTCACGGTGTGAAGGGGTTTTTTTTTTTTTACTCTATTAAGGGTTTTTCTTGGGAGTTGTTCCTCAGCCGACGCGAGGGTCTATGAGGGCAGAGGGTGTTCACCACTGTTTTTTCTTTTCTTTTTTTTATATTTAACTGTTTTGAACCACTGTAAAGCACACTGAGTTGGCTTTGTGCATGAAAAGTGCTCAAAGAATAAAAATTGAATCATCGAATCTCAGAAGACGTCTCAGCTTGACCAAAGCTAGGTCACCTGATCTGGTAAAGGTGCAGATGTTTTCGGGTAGTTACCAATTTTTCCCCGAACCACACTTTTGGTTCTCCACTACGTATGACGATGATTTCAGCATGACGCGGTTCCTGCCGACCGCAGCTCTGAGACTGACCTCTAGTGGCAGTCGGTTGAAGTGATCGCAGTCAAAAAAGCAAATGATGTTGGCCCATCGTTAGGCCACAAAGAAAAGGTGCGTATAATGTAATGTACAGGCAAACTATTTTTCTTATATACCAAAATAATTCAAAAATAAAATAATAATATTGCAAACTTTACAAATGACTATCTTAAACCACAGATCATTCCCTGAAACGAGTGAAACATTTTAGAACCTCGAGTTTCAGGTTGACTGTGTATCTGATCTGGACGCCAACGTAATGACTATTTTTGTATCACTGTACTGTACGATTCTATAGCACCATCTGTTGGTAGACCATTGCAACATACTGACTGCAGGGCAATTTTAAACGAATGCATTACTACACAATCAAAGCACCTTTGCCGTTTTGTTTCATTAACAAAACAAAAAAACAGACAAAAAAAAAACAAAAAAACAACTACAACAAAAAAGCAAAAAAAAAAAAACAAAAACAAAAAAACAAACAAACAAAAAAAATTCAAACAAACAAAACCCCAAAACAGTTTAAACCAGATACAGGACAAACTGAGTGGACAATTCATTTTTAAAACTGATCACACACAGTCATGAGAAACAGCAAACTTTGTAGAGACAGTTCTATATTAACCCTTTAGCAATTTTCATTTTTGATATTTATATTTCGTTTTTCGTTTTTTTCATTTTATATATTTAATTTTTGATCAATTGCTAATGGATTGCTCCTCCACACTGGCATCAGGGGAATAATTAACAATGAAGAAAAAAAAAGAATAAATGAGGTCAACACTGTGGAACAGGTTGGCTGTTTCCTGTGTCAGATGTGCCTACTTCCTGTGTGTTTTTTCTCATCCTGTCTGGGTGGTTTTTTTTTTCTTCTTTTCAAAGCACAAGATCCTTTTTGACAAATATATGGATGAAGGAAGCAGTCTGTCTGATGCAAAACAAAAAATGAAAGTAGAAGTGATTTGTCTCCGAAACTGTAAGGTGTATAAATAACTGGGGAAATGAGGATGTACACTTTCTGTATGAGGCGTGACAGGAATGGTCACCTCCATAACTGCCATGATTCTGCTGCTTTGGGCCGAAAAACATAAAACTTTATAAAAAATAAAAAGGATGGGGATAATCAGGGTTCTGTAAAAAAATATATTTTTTATTTTTTAAACCTTACTATCATACGCCTGGTTTATTTTTGTCTAGTCTCTCAGTTTATTTCAGTTTTTTTTCTCCTTGCCAAAGGAATTGAACATGTGACTTCCTGTTTTCACAAGTTCACCATAAACCAACCAACATACACCACAAACCAAAACCTGCACTCTCCACAGCACCAGTCACACGGGAGGCTTCATGAATAACATGATCAGCTGTTTACAACCTACATGTTCAAAATATTATTACAAGTGTTCTGCAACATGAAGTGATTTCTTATGAGACCACACTGTGTACGTATGTGGCAAGAACCAAGAAATGTGGAGGTAAAACTCCAGCCAAGTCCTCATCACTACAGTCCATGTTACCAGTGCTAGGCATCATGGGAATTTGACAGTAATAACAGCAGAGGGAGGGATTGTCCCGAGATGACAGTTTTTGAGTTTTAAATTCAGACCAATCACACGATAGTTGTCTGACACCAAAGGAGAGAGAAGTTCTAACCAGATGATGCGTCCAGTACGAGTTGAAACCAGAGCTTTAAGAAAAAAAAAAGAAAGATTCATTTTCGTCTCACGGCCCTGGGAGACCTAATTCTTTTTTGCGGATTATGTGTGTCATCCTTTTTTCTGTTTCTATCTCTCTACTTTTCAACACAAAACCACAGTTAAAGCAGCAGCGATCACTGTGTTGTAAAGCATTGTTACCCAAAGACTGGGTCGCAACCCTCAGGTGGGTCGCAAGAGGGTTTTTCTGGGGTCGTCTCGCATTGTGTTTCCCAGGAGTTTATGAATAATGCCTATTGACTTGGGTCGCGAAGGTTTGCGACTTTTAAAATATGGGTCCCCAGAAAAAATGGTTTGGAAACACTGGGGGAAAGGAATTTTCCTCCCCCAAAGATAGGCAGCAACTCCAGGGTCAAATAATGTTTCCAGTACAGTGTGTGACACTTTTCTTCAGATTGTCAGCAGCAGACTGGCATGGGTTGTTCTTTTTTCTTTTTTTTTCTTTTTTTTTTTACAGAAGTAAAGGTTTTCTGGAGTGTAACCTACGTTTCAATTCTTAAGCAGAGATGTAGGGTCGTCTTCTGTGGGTTAAATGACAGAATTGTTCTTTTGCTAGATTCCTTTCAAAAGTTCTTAAGCAGAGATGTAGGGTCGTCTTGGGTTAAATGACAGAATTGTTCTTTTTCTAGATTCCTTTCAAAATTAATAATATAATATATTAATATAATATATACATATTCATTAAACACATCACAATCTTTGTCTATATTTATCTGTTAATGACAGGTCGAACCCTAAACTGTGTGACCGTCTCCCTAGACCGACACCTGGAATCCGTCTCTGCAGATTCTCATTGTTTCGATTTTCACTTCAGGTTGCTGTTGTGTGTCATTGGAGGCGGATGAGAACTAAGCACAAAAAAGACAGATCACAGAATAACTGTATAATCCTGAGATGACAATGGCTGTTGTGTCTGCTTCCTCCCCCGGCCCCTGACACTGTGGTTTGCCACTGCTCATTTAACCTGCTCATGAAACTACTGCGACATTTCTGAGAAAGAAAGTGAGTTACATGAATTCAGAGTGAGTGGCTCTGTTCACTCTTACACTCAGGTTATCATCTCTGTGGACTTTTCATTCTATAAACTCATGGAAATGTTGACATGTTGGATTTCACTACTGGGATATTTTGTGTTTACGCTCTTCACGGCAGACAACAGAGGTAAATGTTTGTGAGCATTTAAAGTCCTTCGAAACGTATTTGACCAAACTGACCTGGATTTGTCTTTATGTATTTTTTATGTATTTATTTTGTGGCTTGATTTTTGAATGAATGTTACTACGTTGTTTTGAGGTGTGACTAAAAGGAAAAGCATCAGCCACAACATATTGGGCAGCTTATCAGCATCATGTGGTTTCTACTGGCAGATAACATCTACAGTACGATGTTTCCTACGATACGGCTTACCCCTTGACAAATTTTTCTCTCTTTTTTTTTTTCAATTTCAGATTGAAGCCCAGTTTGGTAATAGAATAGCTTCACTGTAGGCTAATGTTGAAGTCTCCAAAACCAGAAAACATTGAGTCTAAATTTGATTTAAAATTATGATTGAATTATTGTTGAAATATGATTGAACATAAAAGTCCAGGTGTCTCCCCTGACTGCATGTCTTTTAAGAATCTACAGTACATTATTCTTTATTCAACATCATAAAAATATTCTCCACAGGTTCAGCATGTGAAGCTCCATCAAGTCTTGACTGCTTTAAGAAAAGTGTTAATGAAACTGTTTATATATGTGAATGGAGCATGAACACAACTGACAGGGACGTGAAATTTGATCTTCATCTTGAGTAAGTAATGTTGATTTAATTAAATTAAAGATTTTAAATTTTAGAGTTTAAAGTATACAAAACTGTACTTGTAATTTTTCTTTCTTTTTCTCTAGTTTGGTCGGTCTGTTATTTCCTTGTATTTATTGCTTGTTAGATCAACTGCATGTATTTTAGAACAGTTCGTTTGTTTTTTGTGAATGACGTCAACCGTGACTTTCTGCTGTCGTCCGTATGTACAGCACGTTCAGCTGCAAAAACAATGAAATCCGTGGAATTAAGACGACCACGAAGTTGATCGTGGAAGAATGCGTATTTAAACATAAAGCTGCCAACATTGCAGTGGTGGCCCATGTGGGAAACTCCAGCTGCAGGTCGGCAGAAAGATCTGTTGAACTCATACACACAGGTAATTCATGGGATTTCATTTGTACAGGATAGGACGCTCCTGTGGTCGCAATCAAAATCATTACACCCACTGTTTTTCTTAAAAATGCTGAGGTTGCATTTTTTGCGGCACTGTATGTGTTTTTATGGCAGCTCTTTAGGTCTACAGGCAGAGTATATACAGTACATATAGTGTATACTTGGACGAAGTATAGAGTATATCTTATTTTTTCATAGGAATGGTTTGTGAACGAGAGCCAATGTTTTACACCAATGTGTCACCAAGAATACGTATACGACAACATTACCCAGAAGTCTTTGCTTTTCATCCACAGTTAAATATGATCCACCATCAAACATTACAGTGTCCTGGTCACTAAATAACCTCAGTTTAAGCTGGAAGGCTGCAGAAGAAGCTCCGGCATTAGCCGAGATCCGGTATCGCCAAGATGGAAACCTCACAGAATCATGGGAAAAAGTAAGGCATGCCAGGGTTTCTTTGCCTTTTTAGGCCGTGATTAACCATTTAATACATTATGTGCGCACTTCTGTTACAGAGATTAATAAATACTACTCTGTGTAAGTACTGACAACCACGTCGTTAAGATTTTCTTCACTCTCATGTTTATTTTTTAAGCCAAATATCAACCTTACTTTTAATACATTTCTTTCCCCAGTGAAAAAACACAGCTTTCAAGCAGTTCATAATTCACGCCCAGTTCCTAAAGAGGAAAAATCTAAAAGTAAGTGCAATTGGAAAAACTGTTTAAGAATGTGAATACAACTAATGTAAACATGCAGTTTTAAGTGGTCTAACTGTAGTTTGAATTTTCTTATATATATATTGTTTTTTCCCCCAATATTTAACTCATGTTCGTGTGGGTTTTCGTGGGCTCAGGTTTCCTGTCATGGTTTAAAATTTAAGGGATTCTGTTAGACACCAAGTTGACATCATTTTTTTATTGTCTAAAATTTTAAATATATTTTTTTTTAATTTCTTCTACACAGACAGAGTTATCATTGTAAATCTAAGGAAACATTCAGCTTACCATGTTCAGATCAGACAACGTCCCACTCAGGTCAAAAACCCACTGTGGAGTAAATGGTCTCCAGCTGTGATTGCTCCAGCAGGTAATGTGAGAGATTTAAATCAGAGCACAGTCATCCAAGCGCCACTGCTCACTGCACCGGACCACAACCATGTACACTAAACCTAATATGCACAACAAATAACAAATATGCATTCATATTCAAACTGTCTGTTTTGACCACAGAGCTTGAATATGCTCCTCAAGTAAACGTGACGACAAAACTTTTGAGCGGCACCAGAGAAGTCACACTAACCTGGAAGGTAAACAAAAACTAACATCCGTTCATACAAAACAGTATCTGTTGCAGATGGAGTTTGGAAGTCCTTGTATTAACCTTTAGAAATATACTATAGAAGTGCCTAATCTTAATCCTTACTGTAACTCTAATCTCACCCTAATTCTAATCTGAACTCCAAACTAAATCTCAAACCTCAAAAAACCTTCTCAAACAGTATCTTATGATGTGTTCCTTTAGTTTCCTGGTTATTTTTAACAGGAATCTTTTCTGCTCTACAGCCAATGCCTGGTGCAGCAGCAGTCGTTACATACAAACTGAAGTACACCCAGTTCTCTCATGGACACCACTGTGCAGAGACTGCTACGAAGCCACGCCACATCCACACCAATAACTACACTGTTGTACTACATGTGTCGTACGCTGCCATCGAAATCTCCATCACTGCCAGGAATGAAGCAGGCAGTTCACCTACTGCAGTCGTACAAGTCCCGGCCGTTCCAGTTCCAAATTTACAACGTAGGACGAAGTTGTTGAATGTTTCCCTGAGTGCATGATATATGTTAGCAATTTGTTATTCAACAGAAGAGTTTTACTTATTTTCTTGCTGGCAGCTTGTGACCGAAAACCGAAGTTTAAAAAGAAACCTTGCAGGCAGTGGTTCGAAGTGTCAGACGACAACTTAGAAAATGTTACAATTTCATCACAAAGCACAAAAGACAACATAAAGGCAGTAAAGAAGGGTAAGTATATTATTATTAAATGACTTTTTACAGCATTTAACTTCAAACAAAGTATTTTAGAATTTTAAACTGTTTTACAATTTCCTTGACACTTCTTGAGGTCAAACAGACTTGTGCCAACGTGCGTGCACTCCTGATACCATATACCATACCATATAGTACAGACTGCATTGATCATACCATTACTAATTAGATCAGGTTTGTATAAATATGCAACAGGTTTGAAGGTAGTGTTAAAAACTAGTGCACACCCTGTGGGAAGTGGGGTGGTGTGCAGTATGTGGGTAAACTTCAGACTTCAAAACCAAAGACACTGATTTTATGGTTTGTAAAACAGCGCCCCCCTAGATATTAAATGGTTGATAAGTGTTAAAAACATGGTACTGCACTCTGTTGTCTGTGAGGAGGCCAAGCTGAATTGGCTTAGCCTCCTCGGAATGTTTCCCCCCACGCCACTGTGTTTCTGTGAATAAGAATGAATGATGCCCCAAACTCCATGATGTTCAGTGGTAAAAAAAAAATTAGCCCCCAACATCATTAATTTTTTTTTCTTCTTCTGCTGCAGATGATCTAAAAGACTATGTTGGATATATTTACTATGAGCACATACGTGATGGTGGGAAGCCCCGCACAGTAAAGACATGCCTCTACTACAAGGACGAGGGAGGTGGGTTTGTCTATGTCACGTGTCAAATGTTCCTGCCCTGTCTACACAATGGGGGCTTTAAAATGACAGCACCTAGTGCAGCCTTATAAAAACTTCAAACAACTGATGCATGTCAATGAGTGTTGCCAAATTTAAAAGGTTGAAATGACCTAATGAAACAAAATTTAAAAAAAATCGGGGATGATGTTTGAACCATTTACTATGGAAACTCTGAGCAGATTTGTATGCTATTGTTTTTCCCTTGTCAATGTAATAAAGGGGTCGTATTAATGCACATGATGGGCTTTGTAAGACTACTGGCCATACAGTGCATATATATATATTTATATATGTATATACTTTTTTTTTCAGAGCCACATGGAACACCTCAGAATTTTAGTGTCGTCAGTGAAACAGAGACCTCAGTTAACCTTTCCTGGAAACCAATTGCTTCTGCAGACCAGCGAGGTTTCCTCACACACTACAGGCTGTGCAGTGTGAAAATGAACTCAGACCAATCCACTGGTAAAATTACTCATTAGTAATGTTTGTCCCTGCTGCTATTGATATTGATATATCTAACTCATCAGCCTTCTTCTGGTTTAATTCTATTTTACTCTAAATACTAACATATGCTTTAAATTATTATTATTTTTTCCACTGTGCTGTCTGAATCCTCCTTTACCTTTGCTGTTAGTGAGTGTAGCTGAAAATCTTTTTTTGTTTTTGTTTGTTCAGAGTGCCATAATATATCAGCCACACTGACAAAATATCACTTGGAGAACTTGACGCCAGGAGCCAGATACGACATCAGTCTGGCTGGAGTGACAAAAGTGGGTGAAGGACCAAAAGCCAGTGCGACTGTCAATACGTGGCCAGAGAAGCATGAGAATGGTATCAGACAAATCTCTCATAAAACAGATGGATTGTCTATCAGAGTTTGTCACTGACTGTGTGGCTGCATTACTTATACGCCGTGCCTTTCTTTTCGCTCATCCTAATCAGTCTGGTGGGTTTTCGCCTTACTCTTTGGGTTAACCCTCATCCCAACAATATGCACCATCATCCTGAAAAGGTACAGTATACACGTAAATTGGAATACTCTGAAAGAAGTTGTTGCTCATTGTGCTTTACGCTGTTAGATGAGCTTTAGGCTTTTCTGTTCGTTAACAGTTTCCCGAACTTTTTCGAGTCACGGCACATATTTTACATCACAAAAATCCAATGAATCACGAGCATTTTCTTCATTCATGGATTATCTTCTTCAACAGCTTCTACTCTATTTTTGTTCCTCAGAACCAGACACAAGATCTGTCCTCCTGTGCCCAAACCAATTATTCCATCTTTCTCCAGCCATCAGGCTGATGATCAGGTACAGCTGCTTTTCACCCTAAACTTTGTCGCTCTGATGATACAACTAATAAAGAGCTAATACAGTAGATGTTTCTTCTATAGCTGTGAAGTCTATAGGGGTTTAATAAATAAATAGCAGATAAAAATGACAAAAGAAAACTACTAATAAAGTGACATTAATACGTTTTACGTCTAGGAAATAGAAACATACATAACATTGTTTTCCTTCTTCCACTGAACTTTTGCTTAAACTTTAATCAGAAAAGCCAATGGTGACCTTTTAATTGCAAACTGCTGTTGGGTTTTTTGGGGGTTTTTTTGGACTGTCTCACTCTGTGTGTCAACTTGCTCTGCAGCAGGAGATGCATGAGGGGAAAGAGGAGGTGCATGAGCTCATGGTGCTACAGCATCCAGGTGAAAAGTCAGACCGCGACAATGCAGAGGAAACCATAGACCTCGGAGAAGAGTGGGAGACTGGAATTGACAAAGATGTAGAGGGTGACGGTGAAGGTTTAAAGAACGCTCAGGAGATCAGTCGTGAAGATCCTGGTTGCACTGATCAGCTCCTGAGAAGATCCACAGAAGGAGAAATCACAGATCTGGAACAGCTGGACAACGAGATTGCCATGCTGATTTACAAGAATGGTTTGGTCTTTGATGTGAAAGCTGATTTGTCTTAAAAGGGGAGTTGTGCAATTAAAGTACTGTATTCTAAAATGAAGAGGAGACTAGCATCACTCTAAATATAAATGGGTGATCAGATACTATTTATTTAACCGTGAACTCAGTATTGGTCAGTGAACAATCAAGCGTAACACAGAGAAGTGTTCCAGTGGCTAGAAAACTTCAGCAGCGAAAATGTGTTTCTGTGACAGGTAAATGTCACAGGAAGTGGTCACAACACAGAAACAAGGGCATTTCGCCAAATCACTTGTGAACGGCGACAGGATAGATGAGTCATAGGCAAATCGACTTCTAAGGGTTTTAATGAGAACACTGGTTAAACCAGGACATGCTGATGGGACACAATTTTCCACTCTTCTGTTGGTTTGTATCTGTGATGTAGTAAACAACAGTCCAATCAGCAACAAAGCCACTGATTTCAACTTCAACACAGTGAGATTAACATCTAACATCCTGGTCAAAGGATTGTTGAACAATAGTATTTTTAGGTTTTAAAAACCCTATTGATCATATATTTTTAAATTAATTGAATAAAAAGGGTTAATATTAAATTTAGGTTGTTTGATTTAAGTTACGGTAAAAAAAACTAAGGAGGTGACTGTAATAAAATATAGATGACTGACAATATGTTATGTTATTGTTATTTTTATTTTTTTTGTTTTTGTTTCACTGAATCTAAATTTGTATCCAAAATAAAGAGTTATTAGGCCTGGCAAAAAAAAATAAATCCCCTCTAATCCTAAAAGATAAAGGGATAAAAGGAAACATATCCAAATCTACTGCGATATGATCCAGAATAGAAAAGATAAAAGGAGGGCATTTATGGTACCAACTGCCAAAAAGCTGACAGTCAACGAACATTACACATGGAAAGTGCCAGAATGAGACACCAAAATGAAGAACCGAAACATCTGAGCAGACAAAGAGGAAGGACTAAAAATAGAGGTGTAATGCCACACAATGAACAAACACGATTTACCAGTTAATACCTAGTGTGGGGAATGAGGGAGAAAATCAAAGACAAATCCACAAGAGGGCAGTAATACCATACCACGAGAAACCAAAAAGCAAAAAGGAGAAAAGAAGCAAGGCATAATCTGTGTTTCTTTTCCACTGTAGGTATGCTGTCCACATTTATAACCATAACACTATTACACATTACAAGGTCAATCTCCCTGCATATAAATATAACTATTCTTTTGGACATGTATTGGATTTTTACGCAAACTAATTAAATGCTGTCAGGCTAGACAAAAACAGTGCGGTGTGTATGACTTGTTAGAGAGCTAGCACTTTCTGATGGTTAGCTGGAGTGATGTTACCTATGCTCTGCTAGGGGGCGCTGTACACCTACATCATTGTTGTGACACTAAAGCCTACACCTATATTATTTTCTTTTGTAATGTTGAAATAATGCATTAGAATGTATTACAGTACTCACTCTTCACAAAGTAAACCCAGTTAAGCTTTTCTGCACAACGTCCTTACACTACGAGTTGCATGATTAGCCACTACTGGGAAACATTTCCACCCAAAGTAAAAAAAAAAATATATATATATATATATATATATATATATATATATATATATACACAGTATATATATCCCTCGATTTCAACAAATGAACGACAAATATACATGTCACCTTTTAGGGAATACATTGGTGCAGGAGAGACTCATTTTAATTCTGGGTCTGCGTATTATACAAACAGCTCTGAATGTCTGCGGGCCACATGTTTGACAACCTGCAATAGAGGATTAGAATATTTCCAATGTTTCCAGGACCACGCAAAACACAAGATTGTTTAATGTAGTTATTAAATCTTCCTCTCTCTGTATATACCCGTATACATATACATATATACAGTATACAGTGTAGTTATATATATTATTTCAAGTTATTTACAAGACTGTCCTATTTACGTTACAATGTCGCCTCTCAGCGGTCAGACACTGTTACAGCAGGTAGGGGCAGGCAGTAAGTAGACAGTGGTACAGCTCATCCCTGTCTGGAGCACATACAGACGGCAGCCCTATGTCTGTGCGGTCACAACAGGCCACTGACCACACAATGAAGGACGCAGCTTTGCTGCTGACCTTGTCCGTTCATCACACAATCTTTTAAAATGCATTGTTTGACATGTCCCGTGCTTGAAGATGGCGGAATCGGATAGTGGGGATCTTACCTCGAAACTGTCTGAGAGCAGGTGAGTGATGAGCGGTGACGATGTTGTGTGTCTGCAGCGATGCACCTGTGTGTCGTTGTTGACCCCGTGGGAAGCGTCAAAGCAGCCGGGTCTGCAGCCGAGTCTAAACTGTTGACGGCTTCTCGCTGCGCAGCGTTTTCTCAGGAAACACCGAGGCTCCTATTAGGCCTGCGGGCGTCGCGCCGTGTTGAGTTTCCCTCAGCTAATGACGAGTAGTGGAATTCCACCAAAGATGTAAATGTCCACAAGTTAAGCGGATGAATTATTTTTCACCAAGTCTGCAGAGCTTCAACAGGTGACGCAAGATCAGCAGAGTAATTAGGATTCATTTACAAAAAACAAAAACAACAACATTATAGACGTGAACGGTTCTAATGAGTGTCACAGGGCGGTAGTCACCAAAACATATCCAGTAGATGTCCAGTTGTCATCGTTTTTGACGGCTGAATACATTATGTATTTTTTAAACATGTATATTATCATTTTAAAAGTGAATGACATCTCCACATAGGATACATATTTTTATTTATTATATTTTTTAGTAAGTAAAGAAAAACAACAACACATAAGTGATATTATAGTATTCAGTTGTCTGACCCTGAAAATCCTGAAAATTGTTTGTCAAAATATCACTTTTTTCAAAGTTATGTTTTATGTAAGAATCTCAACTTTAAAACTCAGATGTTCAAAATAGAAAATATCAGGATCTGGGTGTTGTGCTCAAAGGAACTTTTGGTGTTATCACAAACCAACACCTGTATTTTTCCCACGTGAAAGTGTTTGACTCAGAGTAAAACAAACTGCCAGAAAGATAAACGATAAAAGATGGACACACATTTTTAACAACTAACTGGATTTTGTTGTAGAAATGTCTTCTGGCATATCAATACTGCTGTGTTTGTAGCTAATTACATTATACTACTACTTTAAGTTAGTTCTGCTGCATATACCCTGCACCACATACTTTATTTTTGGGAGATATTTGCTAATTTTGGCTTTCGTATGGATATTTATCTCAAAAGTAATATTTACATTTTTCTTTGTTGTTTCTTCCATGTTGGTTGAATTTAATGAATTCCTACAACACTTAGCATTTAGCTTACACTGATCTGTTTTAACTCAAAAAGTTTTACAACTTACGCTCAAATGAACTAAACTTTTCACAATGTATTCAGACCTATTAAGACTATTACAGGCTAAACAGTTTCACTTGAATGGAATTCAAACATTCACTCCCTCTTAACAAGATGTGTTTTCTTTTATTTTCAGCATGGCTAACAAGAACAGCACCTTGCGCTGCACTTTCTCAGCCCCGAGCCACAGCACCACCCTCCTCCAGGGCCTGTCTCTGCTGCGGGCTCAAGGTCAGCTGGTGGATGTGGTGCTGGCCATCAACGAAGAGCGCTTCCAGGTCCACAAAGCTGTGCTCGCTGCCTGTAGTGACTACTTCAGGTTAGTGAGAGCATAGGATGTTAAACGGCCCATTTACATATTAAATGAGAAGCACTTTGTGGAAGCTGGTAAAGAGAGTCATTGTTACTGAGTGCACAGTCAGCTCCTGTTTAATGGACAACCTCTAAATCCATAGGAAGCACACTTTCAACTTAGTCATTTGGATAACTGTGACTATATTCATATACAATGAATAACAGAAATCTTTTTTATTTTAGAGCCATGTTCACCAGAGGCATGAAGGAGTCGAAGCAAGACACTATAGAGCTGAGGGGTTTGTCTGCTCGTGGCCTCAAACATATCATTGACTTTGCCTACAGTGCCGAAGTCACACTAGACCTAGACTGTATTCAGGATGTCCTTGGAGCAGCTGTGTTTCTTCAGATGATTCCAGTGGTAGAGCTCTGTGAGGAGTTCCTCAAGTCCACCATGAGCGTGGAGACCTGCCTGCACATTGGCCAGATGGCCACCACTTTCAGCCTGTCTTCCCTAAAAGAGTCTGTGGATGCCTTCACTTTCCATAACTTCCTCCAGATTGCAGAAGAGGAGGACTTCCTGCACATTCCCATGGAGCGCCTTGTCTTCTTCCTGCAGAGCAACAAACTGAAGAACTGCAGGGAGATCGACCTCTTCCATGCCGCCATCCGGTGGCTCCAGTACGACAAGTCGCGCCAAGCTCAAGCCAGCACAGTTCTCGCTCATGTCCGCTTCCCACTCATGCGCTCCTCTGAGCTGGTGGACAGTGTTCAGACAGTGGACATCATGGTGGAAGACGTGCTCTGCCGTCAGTATCTCCTTGAAGCCTTCAACTACCAGATACTTCCATTCCGACAGCATGAGATGCAGTCTTCTCGGACACTCATTCGATCTGACATCATCTCACTCATAACCTTTGGTGGGACGCCCTACACAGACAACGATCGCACTGTGAGCACAAAAGTGTACTTTCTTCCAGACGTTGCTTCACGCCAGTTTAAAGAGCTGACTGAGATGGAGACCGGCTGCAGCCACGCTTGTGTTGCTGTACTCGACAACTCTGTCTACCTTGTCGGTGGTCAGCACTTACAATACCGCAGTGGTGAGGGTGCAGTGGACACCTGCTTCCGCTATGACCCACATCAGGGCCAGTGGTTGCGCATTCAATCAATGCAGGAAGCCCGCATTCAGTTTCAACTCAGCGTGCTTAATGGCCAGCTGTACGCCACAGGGGGGCGCAATAGATCTGGGATTCTGTTATCTGTGGAGTGTTACTGCCCAAAGAAGAACAAGTGGACATATGTGGAACCGTTGAAGCGTAGAATTTGGGGTCATGCAGGAAGTCCTTGTGGGGATAAGCTGTATATCTCTGGAGGATACGGCGTCTCACTGGAGGACAAGAAAATTCTCCACTGCTATGATCCATTGAGTGATCAGTGGGAGTTTCGGTGCCCAATGAACGAGCCAAGAGTGTTGCACAGCATGATCAGTACCCAAGACCGGCTGTATGCTCTAGGTGGTCGCATGGAACACGTGGACCGTTGTTTCGATGTCTTAGCGGTGGAGTATTACCTTCCAGAGAATGATCAGTGGACCACTGTCAGTCCAATGAGAGCAGGGCAGTCTGAGGCAGGCTGCTGTCTCCTGGAAACTAAAATCTACATCATTGGTGGATACAACTGGCACCTGAACAATGTCACGAGCATCATACAGGTCTACAACACAGAAACGGATGAGTGGGAGCGGGATCTGCACTTTCCAGAATCTTTTGCTGGCATTGCTAGTACACCAATTATACTTCCACAAAATGTCACACAACTCTAACCTACTACTGTGAATAATTTGATTCTATGTGGTCTTTCTGCCAGCTGTTACACCAGCACAGGAGTAGTGTTCATTTAATTCCTTACCAGAAGGAGTGATGTTTTTACTCAGCAGCACAGAAAAAAATAGTTATTTTTATGCCTTAAACTTTTATTTTTAAAAGTATACCAATATTTGGTTGATCCTTAAAAAAATTGGTAAAAATCCACCATAATGGATTAGTTAATTTAAGGCTTTGTTTCCTATTCCCTTACATCTTTGGCTATGTAAAGATTTTTTTTTAATCCCAATTTTATTAATGTAATGAAAAGCACAGTATGAAATAAGCTTGCTGATTTAATAATTTATGAAAGTACAGGTAAAACCTGTTTTTCAAACCCTGATTTTTTTTTCCCATGCTGACTTCTTATTTTTAATTCAACCAACAATGTTGTGTTGTGTGTTTCCAGGTGTATCGATGATCAAAAACACAGATTATTGTGTGTAATTAATTGCACTTAAGAATAAGAATGTTTCACTTAATTCATTTTTTTAATTAAGTTTTTATTTTGTTTTTTACATTTTTGTGTATTTTACTGTAAGGTCTACTACCCGTAGCAGTCATTAACTACAAGTTGCTGCAGGCAGCTACACAAATAATTCACATGTTTTCCATAATTTCAGTGTTTTGTTGCTTTTTAGCCCAATGTTGAATTCAAGTCAATATAGGCATTTGTTAGGTAAGGATCTAAAACTGGCTATATACCATTATACAGTAATATTGTCTTTTGGCAAACTTCCTGTTTACCTCTGCTGATCACATTCCCTTTCTTCCACTCTGTCAGCCAGTGAACACAGAAGAGGCGATTAATTTAAACAGCCTATAGAGCAGAGAGGACTGACTTGTTGTGAAGTCTACCTTTAAGGTGGCCACAGCACATGCTGCTTTTATTTGAACAAATTCTTGCACTTTTCACATGGTTGTTACGAACCACATCTGACTCTGCTGCTAAATTAACCCATGTTTATTATGTATGTAATTCTTGTAATTTTCTTTCAAATCTGACTGTTTGTATGTTATCTTTCTAAAAGTCCTGTCTTTTGTAAAAGCACATAGAGGTGAAGTGCAATATTAGACCAATCACAGTTGTCAAAGAGGAATGTATGCATAATGTAGCTTTATCATCATCATCCATTATTAAAGCTATATAGAATGTTTGTTGGTCTCTGTAGTGTGTTTATGGTTGTTTGTGTTCATTAAGACCCTCGTATCCATATAAGACTTTGTTCTCCAGTCACACATTATTCTTTATCAATAAAAGACCCAAGGAAAACAAGGCTGGGCAGGTTCTGCTTTATTAGAATATGAAGACTATTTCAATAGTCAAGATCACTATTTACCAGGCACGATCACACACACCAACCAGTTACCATCATGGACTGAACCACTGATATTTTGCTATTTTACTTTTTCAACATATAGTCCTATTTAAATAAATAAATAAATACATAGGGCTATATAATTTTTTATATTTGATTCCATAGTTCTTCACAGACAGATTATCAACATCATTTGCAAAATTTACTTAATAAAAAATTGAAATTGAAAACCAAACTGGTTTTGTCCTTTATTAACCTATTTTAAACCATTGAGTCAGTTAAAGCTTCCAAAACAAACAAAAAATAAAAACAGAACAGCCACAATAATGATAATAATAATAATAACGACAATAATGATAATGAAAATCATGATAATGATGATAATAATAATAATAACGACAATAATAATAATGATAATGAAAATAATGATGATGATAATAATAATAATAATAATAAAACACAGTAGCCGTGCGTGATGACGACAACATGATGCCCCAGTGTGGTACGTAGCGTAACATTCCATTAAGAAGAAGAAGGAAAATGGCGTCTTCTAACAATCCTCGCAAATTTAGCGAAAAGATCGCTCTGCATAATCAGAAGCAGGCAGAGGAGACGGCGGCGTTTGAAGAAGTCATGAAGGACCTGAATATTACCAGGGCAGCTCGGGTAAGAACAATGACGCGGCTTCGTACATTTCGTTACATCGCTGTTTCCCCCTTGTTGCAGCTGCAGACCGGAGGCTGCGGGGATAATTATAAAGCCTGGGATGACAGAGTCGCTGAAGTAATTATTAAAAACGTTTGTCAGTGTGTCAGCGGCAGCAACAGTGTGGGTGCTCTATGATAAATCACGGTTCGCTAACAGCAGCCAGGCCTTGTTGAAGGTACTGTAGGGCATCGTTGAGCCGCGTATCTGCTGTTTTGAATGATGTGCACCTGTGCTCTCCCGTGAGCCACTCGTATTTCATCAGCAAACACGTTCGTTTGACATTTTAGAGCAAAACACTGTTCAGCAACATGTCAGGAGCAGCGTCTCCGTGCGTGTTACAGCCATTTACCGTTGACAGTTACATCAGCCCCGCAGCTTTTCAGCTGGATGAGCTGAACACCTGACTCGAGCAACATAACAATATGGTTAAGGTCAACTAACTACGTTAAGGTGAACACTGACAACATGCATACACAAAGTACCAGGGCGGCAAATAATTGTTCTTTTCAGTTGTGCATTGTTTTCACATTCCCAGAGGAAATGCGTGGACACTTTTGCCTATTACAAATTCAGATCCCCTTTCCAACAGGGGGTGCTGTTGCAAAGCCCTGTTCCATGAGTTATGCTCCTGTTTTCAAATCTGGCCAAAAGAAAAAGATTCAAAGATAAACCTGCTACCAGTTCTCTTCTAAGTGGCAGATCAGTCACTTCACATTTGTTCTAGAGAAAATTAGAGTGTTATTATTGGCAGATGTGGAACGAAAGACCAGAAACACTAACCTGCAGCTTATAAGCATAACGTGAAATGTCCAACACCAAACAAGCACGATGATGAACTGTTCCTTAGATAACTATAGGTTTCGTGTGTGTGTTTATTTCTGAATTTAGTCTTATTGTTTATATATAATGAAAAGATGTTAAGGAGGACTTAGTTAAGGAATCTTATCAGTTAAGATGCCCCAAAAAAGAGAAATGTTGTTACCAGGAAATTCTGTGATTGCCTTTGTCTGATTGTAAGTCCTGTTTCTGGTAAAGATGCCCAATAACCAGAAATCAGATGCTGTCATACGGTAAACCTCAATTGTTCAGTCACTTTCTGTGGAAGACATCAACTTCTCCACCCAGTATTGGCCAGATGTTTATTTTTGTGTTTTCATCAAACTATCAGCCCATTACATTTGTTTAAATCCATCTTCCGTACATCAACTGGCAAAAGGTGACATTCCATCAGTGTGTTTGTAATGACATACATGACTACTGTGAGTTTTGTATGCCGACGTTTGGCTGATGTAATAGCCAGGCATGTTCAGTGGAAAGTCTGTTTGTAATAACACCAGCTGTCAGTCAGGTGTCGTTCGACTTTTGAAGGACGTCCTCTGCCTCTTGGTTGCTCATGAAACAGCCACGTTTGCCCTTTTTCATGTTTCATCCATTAAGGTCTTCACTATCTGTTTATTTCCCCGTTGTGGACTAACAGGCATTTTTGCATCACTTTTTTTGTGAATCAGAACGATCATTCACTCATGCTTTCATGCAATTTTACTTTGCACAGCTGCAGTTGCAGAAGACCCAGTATTTGCAACTAGGGCAGAATCGTGGACAGTACTATGGAGGCTCACTGCCCAATGTCAATCAGATTGGAAATGGCAACATTGACCTGCCTTTTCAGGTGAGCCCTTAGCCTCTCAACTGGTAAACCAAAGGTTTGTTGTTGAACCTGTGCACCTTTGTTAGCTGTTGGTGAAAACAATGGACATACGAAGGGTACAAGAAACTATGGTGGAATTTTGGCTCGAAAGAAAAATTCCTTTTTAGAGAAATCAACAGGATCAGCTTTGATTACGAAGGGCAGTAAAGTGTTCAGCAGTGACCAGGCTTTATTATGGAAGTGAAATCCGGAATGGAAAGGAAGCCAGCAGGATCAGCTAGAATGCTATTTGGTTCCAAAATTTGAAAGCGTACCATTGCTTGTCATGGCTTTCCATCTTTAAATGCATTCGCCAACTTGAGCACCAGTAGGGGGCCCCATGGCTTGAATCATTTTTTTTATAAAGAACACATTTACACCATTACTCCTTAGACACATATAGGGTTGCGTACGTGAGCCGTTTCTAGGGTCTCATTTACCTTGTATGTTCACTCCAGAACTCAGTGCTGGATACCAGTCGAACAACTAGGCACCATGGGTTGGTGGAGCGTGTTTACCGTGACCGCAATCGCATCACATCCCCTCACCGCAGACCGCTGTCAGTGGATAAACATGGACGCCAAATATCCTTTGTTATTAATGAGTGAAAGAGTACAGAATTAAGTAGAAGTATTTGCGATGAAGTTTGTTAAGCTCATACAATGATCTGCATGCAACTGCTACTTGTCATTGACATTAGTGTCGCATTAGCCTCTTCTCATTGTTTTGTTTGTATTAAATGGACAGTCAGAACGTGTGACAATGATCAAGGTAACCGCTGTTGTCACAACAAATGTTAGCATTAGCTAAATAAAACCTTTTGCCCCAAATCACAGACATTATCTCACAGGAAAAGAAACACAAGTCTCACTGATTTATTTTTATTTAAAATGTATATCCAAATGTATTTATTATTTGGTAAACCTTGAACAAGCTCTTTCATAAAGTTGTTCGTGCCCTTTTTTTTACTTGCGTATCTGTGCAGATACAGTTTAAAAGGTCATTAAAAACAAAGAGTTTTGCTGCTCTTACATTGACAGAATTATTTGCAGAAATCTGTTTCGTCAACAGATAACAAGACAGTGACTGGAGCCCTCTTCAGAGTAATTGAATTCCTGTTACACTGGTGTGTATGGTCTATTAGGTTGAATCAGCCAAGAGGCGTGGAAGCACGGATTAGGCTGCAATCCATTTTTCATCCCCTCTACTCTATTTGCCTTAATTAAATTTCACATTGACAGCTGTCCTTACAGCTCAGTTTACCTCTCCCCTCCACCAGACACGAGCTGGAGAAGGTAAGAAACCTCTCATTATCCTTCCAGTTTGCAAGTTCTATGCAAATGTTATCAATATAATGCAGCTATATTACTGCAGGGCTTTTGTTTTTGTGTTCAACAAACATTTTTCTGACTGTGCTTTCACTAAATATTTAGAATGTTCATGAAATAGCACCAACATTTCTGACTCTTTCCTACTTGTGCAGGACAAATTCAGACTCTGCCTTACACCAGAGTACTATGAGTCCAAAGCCCCAGGAGGTGTTTGCAGGAGGATCTCAGGAGCTGCAGCCTAAACGAGGTAAAACCAGATCAATTTACAAAGGCACAGCACAGCTTTTTATTTATTAATGTGCACCAAAGACAAAGCAACCCAAAGAAAAAAAAAATGGATCCACACTCTCAGTAAAATATTTATGGAGTAAATGGATACGGATCATCATCAACACATTATCCATGCATGCTTTGTAGCATAGAGTTGGCGCTAGAGTAAAGTCACATCTTGATCAATAAGTCGCTGGTAATCCATGGATTATGTTGTTTTGTGTGTGATGCTCTGCTGTAATGAAGCCAAAATTGGCTGGCATCCACTCACACTGTCTGGTCACCTTGCTATTTTTAGGGAACCCTTTAGGGGAGCTGGTGCACAGCACATTATTCTGCATGACTGGGTGGGATATCGATGACTCACTTCTCGCCCTGATTTTAATTGTTAGACATTTTGTCTTAGCAAGCAACCTTGTATTGCTGTTTCACTAATTAGTACTGCTGCTAACAGTGCCTGGGATGGAGAATTCCGAGTCAAACGTTGACAAGGATGTCCAGAAACAGTTGTGGAACGATAAAAAGGTACTGATGGGAAACGGAGGATCTACTACGTGTACGTTTGCTGTTCAAAAACTGCATCTCATATTTACATTTTGTCTGCAGGATGATACGACAAAGCCCAACACATGTGATGTCCCGGGAATCAAGTGAGCAATAATATACTGTATTATTCTGTGAAAATCACTATATAGAGTATTGCAGTAGTGGTGCCGACCATAAGTCATTATAAAATAGTTGTTGTGTGTTTTTATGTCAAACAAAAATCCTTCTTCTGACTCACATTGTTTGTGTTTGTTTGTTTTGTTTTTTTTCAACTAGTATTTTCCCATCACCCGACCAGGAATTGAATCCATCATTACTGCCGGCGGCTCACAACACCGGCGGCTCATTGCCTGATCTGACCAACATCCAGTTCCCACCCCCATTGTCCACCCCACTAGATCCTGAGGACACCGTGGCCTTCCCCTCCCTCAGCTCCTCAAACAGCACAGGCAGCTTGACCACCAACCTCACCCACCTGGGCATCAGCCCCGCCAGTCATGGTAACGTTTCCATGGTATTTGTGTTTCGTTCTTGCAGGAGTCGTGCTGAAGGAAGAAAAAAACATTTTGAGTTTTTAATGTTGAACAGTAACACACACTCTAATATCGTCTGCTTATCATTTGCCTCTGGTGAAGAAACATTCAGTGTTTGCATAATTGCTGTTTGCTGGCTATCACTTATTTCTGACAATTTGTGGTGATTTCTGACTGTTCCACATCCCACCCTCTTAACGTTAATGTTCCAGTTGGATACACCATGTTACAGCATGGATTTCTTTTGTCTGATAAGTACTTTCACTTGCAAATATTCTCTGACATGATTCACCTAATACCTCGGTGATTCCGCGACACTCACTACACTCATTATTGCAAATCAACTCCCTGCTATTCAAGTTTTACGTGATCAGTGATATCAACCGACTCAGAGTTTCTACAGTTATGTATTTAGAGCAACATGATGTGATTTTTATCTGTCAGTCTTGCACTCTCTTTCCTTGCCATTGATGTTGTTAATTTAATTTTTCTTTTAATATATGGAGCAATATGACTGAGGTTGATTTTTTTTTTTTTTTTAATCTAATCCCTTCATGGCCTGTTTATTGACTGATGTTATCGGGTTTCAAGAGAATGTTAACCATGTGTTGCGTTGCCATTCTGATTGCTTTTTGCAGCCTGTAGTGTTGTGGTTTGATGTTGTACCTACACATAGACCTGTGTGAGTGGGTGATGAAGCAGGCTGAAACATATTTCTCTCCTGAGGGTATGATGTATGCCTAAAGATGGTTTTCCTGTATTTTTTTGGATTCTTTTGATATTATTAGAAAAATACTTCCAACTTTTTCAGGACCTGTTGTTTCCATGGAGACCAGAGACTAGACCTTTTGAATTGACTGATTGTCTAAATTTGCTGATGTTTCCTGTTGATATATTTTAAAATGCCAGTGGCTCTGAGCTGGAATGTGTATTTATTTTCATTCTAAGGAATTCCCACCTCATCTCAAACTACCATGACTGTAACAGCACAACGCCGGCAACCTCCTGTGGTGCCCCTGACCCTCACCTCTGACCTCCACCTCCAGCAATCTCCACAGCAGTTCTCTCCTGCCCTGTCTTCACCAGTTAACATTTCACAGGTAATAAACTGCTGAACTGACATTAAAGGAGGCAAACATGCAGTGTTGTTCTGGGTCACAAAGTAGGCTAAGTAGAAAATGATATGACCTAGACCTGTAGTTTATGTTTTATGACGTGGTCTTACAATTCAGGAAGACCCCAAATCAAAACTCTAACGTCAACAAAGAACTAACTACGTTTGAAATTTAAGACGCTTCTAAAAGGACTAAAAATGCCATTTTTCTTCAGGCTTTACCAGCTGTGCCACTGACCCTGGAGCAGCAGCTTTCCCAGTATCCACTTTTCAACCAGTTGACAGCTCAGGCCCAGGCCCAGCTGCTCAGTGACCTGCAGAAGCAGCAACAGGCTCTATCACAGGGCATCCAGCTCATTTCTTTCCCGACTTCAGCCTCCACTGGAACAATTCCCGCATCTGTCAGCAGCCCCTCCCCAGACAGCCAGACCACCGCCAGTATCAGCATCAGCTCGGTAAGAAACTAGTGACCAAAAACAGGTTTGTGCCTGATGAAATCTTAAACTGGTAAAGTAAAATTAGAACAGCTCATATTATATCTACTTGCTTACACTGGCCCATAAAAACATTGTCTGTTTACTCACAAGAGTCTAACTGTGGATTAATCTAAACTGAATTAAACTGATTTTTTTTCGGGAAGAAGATGTATTTGCTACTTTTGTCCCTTTACCTTCCTTTATGCTGCTCAAAAATGTTCTAAACACCGTCAATAATCTGTGACAGACCTGAAGCTTAGTGCTAGCTAACCGTCTTCCCTCCAACAGTACCGCAATCAGACTGGCTCACCAGCCACTCAGTCTCCAACCTCCCCAGTCTCCAATCAAGGCTTCTCCCCTGGCGGCTCGCCTCAAGTAAGGCCCCACCCACCGAGCCAGCTGCTTTTTGGGGTTGGGGCTTTGCACTTTGGGGGAAGCTAATTGTCTATGAGTCATGCTGCTATTCGTTTCTTGTATCAGCAGTTAACAACTCATGGCGTCAGAAACTGCATAACTCATTCTCTCCATCGTCAGTGTTCACTGTGTGCATGACAACATGGCTGAACTTTAGCTAAGCATCTGATACTGTGTTAAACATACATATACAAAACACCATAGTTTGAAGTAATGATGGTGGTGGTTTATATGTCTGTCCTGCTGGGAAAAACATCAGAGATTACATTGATTTCCTGCAGGGACTTTGCACAGAAAAATTGCGTTGACTGAATGTCAATATTTATCAGTTGTGTCATTATAGTACTTCAAAGTAAAGGTGTACCTCTTACAACTACTGCATCGTCTGAGATCGTCGTACTTCACTGACTATCTCTGCTGATGCCGATGCTTAGCAGTTTCCTCGGCTATGAGTCTGTGGCAAAGAAAATAAACAGACTGTGACATAACCACATTTTCAAAACAATTATAGACAGCCATGATGTCATGCAATATCATGTGTATATAATGAGCATGGTGACGGAACCGTGGGTAAAGGAGGAAGGTCTTTACCTGCTGCCGCTGCTTAAGAAAAGTCCAGAAACACTGCATTTGCTTTGGTCACTGCTCAGTCTGACAGATAGATTTCTGGCTTGTGTTTTCTGTTTTTCTATGCTTGTGAAGTCAGCCAAGTCACTTTGCCCTGTGCCTTTTCTATGTTTTACACACCTGCTTTTATTTGATGTAAAATACGTGCTTTACTGTTCTTTCATTTAGCACATCCCTGTGGTGGGAAGTATTTTCGGCGACTCCTTTTACGATCAGCAGACGTCAAGGCAGACCAATGCACTTTCCCAACAGGTGACACAGAAATCATTCAACAGTGACTGCGTTTTTTACACATAACCTTTAAAAATAATATTTACTTGCTGTAGTTTTTTACACATAACCTTTAAAAATAACACCTTGCTGTGAATTGTAGCTGGAGCAGTTCAACATGATTGAGAGTCCCATCAGCTCCGCCAGCCTTTACAACCAGTGCTCCACCCTCAACTACACACAGGCAGCCATGATGGGCCTGACTGGGAGCAGCCTGCAAGACTCTCAACATCTGGGCTACAGTAGTCACAGTAACATCCCCAACATCATCCTAACAGGTACCAAATCCAGCCAGTCCATCAGTTTAACTATTTTATCTTTGTTCACATTTTTTATTGCATCTTTGAGCGTGTCATACGACCTAAAAAAAGTACACTTACGTTTTTTTAGTGGGTAAAATAAAAATCTAACATTAGCCGTTGAACTTGCTCTTCATTTTCAATGCGGTTGTTGTTTGATTTGTCACAAATATTCAATGAAAGGGCTTTTAAAACCTAGTGTAACCTAAACAAAATTCTAATTCAGATATCATAATTAATGTAGCAAATTATTTGTCAAAGAAGGAATGAAAAATGAAAGCAGTTGTCTTACTTTCTTTTTTTCATTTCTTAACAAATTAAGGGTTTGTCTAATACAGGTGTGCTGCCTTTGAACTAATACGTCCCTAACCCCAGAATTAATACAGACATCCTCTTATCACATGATGTAGCTTTGATGGTGCTAGGTGTGACTATTCTGCAACCTTTCAGTTCTTTGGTCGCACTGAATCGATTCATTTAAAAACATATGAATCTTAACACTGCCCTGTCACCCCTGGTATCCCCCAGGGTTCTGTCCTGGGACCCCTGGTATCCCCCAGGGTTCTGTCCTGGGACTCCTTCTATAGATCATTTACCTTCTCCCACTTTGAAATATAATTAGGAAATATGGTCTCAACTTCGATTGCTACATGGCCACCTATCGTCAAAATTCTCATGGCTACACTTGCCGACTACAGTAGGAGACATGAATGAATGAACCTCCGTGTCCCTACTAGGACCACAGGTTTTTCTAAAGTTGCATCTCTCAGTCACAGGCGAGTCTCCTCCGAGCCTCTCCAAAGAGCTGACCAACTCTCTGGCTGGTGTCGGTGATGTCAGTTTTGATGCAGACTCGCATTTTCCTTTGGACGAGCTGAAGATCGACCCACTCACCTTGGACGGATTGCACATGCTCAATGACCCTGACATGGTGCTTGCCGACCCAGCCACGGAAGATACGTTCAGGATGGACAGGCTGTAACCTTCGGGGCCGATGGCGGTAAATAAATACACACTAACTTGTTAAAGGAGAAAAACCAGAGGGTGGGAAGTACTCCCTCTCCCTCGTTGCATGGCTGTCCAGCTGTCCGACCTCGCCCTCATCTCCGTGAAGCCCTCTGAAAAGTTGCTCCACAAGAAGACAGCAGGGATTACAACATCCAGTGGCTTGCTGGGGAATGGCCTCGCTGTGGATTTGGAATGAAATTGGTCGCTCAGCGCTTTTGCTAGCCTGCTGTGTTTACAGTGTACCATTACATGCCACATATACTCCAAAAAAAATGCACATTTGACAATGTCCCTTTTCTTTTCCTTTTCATAACCACTTTGATATTTGTGTTCGTTTTTATATTCACTGGTAGCAGAAAGCTGCTGGGACATTGGGCTAAACTACGACTGCAGTTTGCTCGTACCCGGCGATCAGATGAATTGTTTTTTTTTTTTCCTCATCATGTTGTAAGAGCTTTCTATCTCACACTCAAAGCTTTATTTTTGACAACCAAAAGTTACTTTCACCATGTACTGTACGTTTTGATGCTCTGTGTTTTTATATGTTTGGTTTATTTATTCCCTTAAAGATTTTATATTTTATTCATAATTTAAATTTGATGCCAAAATGCTCTCTGTAGGCATTGTGTAAAATTGCACTGATGTATTTTGTGTCTATTTATTATGTACTAACATATTTATAAATGTGTTTGTTTGTTTGTTATCTTACTTGGTTTACGAAGGAGTGCGAAACCTCCCCATAGTTGCTCTTTGGTGTTTGATGGGCCATTCGCTGACGCAGGGATGCGCTCCACTTTGTTTACGCTGCAGCCCAACGCTCAGATCCAAATGTTGTCGTTTCAAGTGACGTGTTGGTGTCACGTCAGTGTAAATTATTTGTTTTGTTTCTGAGAATATTATCAGGTATTTCTATTCACCTAAAAAGCAGGAGAAATGTGTCCAAATTTGTTCATCGCAACCGATGATATTGACAAAAAGCCAGTACACATCAGACTAAAGTCGTCTGTTTTAAACCAGAGAACAGTTTAAATAAAAAAAAAAAAAGTTAAATCTTCTTCAGTGGTCACTGTGAAATCACCTGATTTTGCCTTACATGAGTGTCATCGCTGTTCTACTTAAGTGTCTGACGTAAAAAACGTATTTTCGTACCTTATTGTAAGAATTTTCTTGTATTTGAGAGGAACTTAACTTTTTGATCAGTGATACTTGTGGTTATGTTGTGTAAAGTTTGACAAATCAATGTACTGTATTTTGTAGCGGTACAGTTTATACCCAAATTGTTGATGTTTTTTAAAGTGGGGCAAAAAAAAGAATTAAAAAAAAAAAGAAGGGGATTTAAGGTGATGGAAAGGTAGTGCAAGTATGGGGAGGCTTTTTGCTCCTTGAAAGGGAAGCTCTAACAAAAAGGCTACTGACCGTTGCCACAGGGGTCATCACTATTCAAAGCACTAGAAACGATTTGTAACTGTCAAATATTACAGATTATTGTTTAACAGTATCAGTGACTCCACAAGGTTTTATGAATAAAGGGATATTTTATTATTGTTGATGGAATAACACAAGTACATGAGTACATAAAGCTTATACAAAACTAATTTATATATATATATATAAAGTATTTTATGCAATTGACACCAACAAAGTGAGCATTACTGTCTAAAACTGTTTACACCTACTTCACAAACTTGCCGTCAGTGATGTCTTCATTTGGCTAACATGCTGTAAGCGAAACCGTAGAAGCAAAGAGGTACGCGTTAAGTTGTTCTGGCTCCTCAGTACGAAAAATGTTGTGGGATAGATTTCCTAGATTTACTGTCTGCACCCAGAGAGACACTGGATTAGTCTGTCAGACTGTTAAGCTGTTCAACACATGTTCCAACAACAGTATTTCACCTAAAAGCAGCTTTATCCACAAAGTCCACTCAAGTTGCATCTGAACATTTGTACATTTCTGATTACTTCCACGACACAGTCAACGTTTGCCAAAATACTAACATTGGTTTGGAATTCAAAACTGACCTGAGATGAGTCATTGGTCTCCTTTGGCCTTTTGTCAGAGTTTCCCTGAGAGTTGTGTGCAGGTCTGTGGAATCATCTTTACTCTATTGTAATGTTTGTGTACAGATGTGCTTATCATTTACTGACACAAGACACTGTTGGGACAGAATTCCCAACTCCCTCTTCCCTTTCCAAAAAGGAATCACGTTTGGGTAACTGTTCTCCTCCACAGTTGTGCAGCTGAGTTGATTTGGAGTGTTTTGATGTCTGCTGTTCAGTTTGCCTTCAACACATCTGTGATTCCTATGCAAATGATACAAAAAAAATGACCCTTGGAAAAAAAAAATCCAATTCTTTTGTTTGTTTTGTTGTTTACTACATTGCAGAAGTGAAGCTGGATTTATATCTTTGAAATTGTTGGTGAAGTAACGGCTGGAGGGGATTGAAATGAGAAGAAAAAAATCATCTAAAGATGCTAATAAGACGTTACAAAACAAACACCAATGGGTAGTGTCTAGTTGTAGCTTTGTTAGAAATGTTTGTGTGGACTAAATATGAGCTGGAGCAGGTTAGGGCGATAGAGTAAGACCACGTTGGTAATGTGGAGATCACAGTAGTTCTGTTTTTTTTTTTTTTAATCTAATTTTTTTCAAAAGCCAAACACAAATCTTAGTGTCAAAGAATTTCAGAAATAATGAAAAATGAATTCCCTGTAATAGGGGTTTTGAGGTGCAGCTGCTTTACAATGTTTATTCACAGATTAGCATTTTAAAAATATACCTTTGTTTTTGTAGTGTTGGATGAACTGTTTGAAGAAATAACACCACCTGGTGGGTGCAATTTTTGTTCCAGTGGTGACAATCAAGAAAAAAATTACACAAACCTATAAAATAATTTCTATCACAGTGAAACGTAAATCCAGCTTTGCTTTAGAAAAGCTTTTTTTGTTAATTTATTCCTTTACCTTTTTATCTCCTGTCAATCAGTCAATCCTACTGTTTCCACTTATTCAGTTCATTGTTTCTCACAATCACCTGCCTTGAAGTCAACCGCCTACTTCAGTTCATTGTTTCTCACAATCACCTACCTTGAAGTCAACCGTCTACAGTGTTTTATTTTCTTCTGAGTGACTGTTGTGTGTTTGTAAGACCTGCTGCTCAAGAAGAAAACACTTTGTTTCTGTTCATTGACAATTCATTTCAAAAGGTCCAACAATGCAAACTTCCAGGTGCACTGTTTAAGATTCAGCTAAAAGTACTTTTGTTTTTAGCTTTGAAACATTGTTTTTCTAGTTTATTTCAAAGCTGGATCATTGTAGTTCCACTAAAGTTCACGGTTAACTAACTCAATATGTTTGTAGCTGCAATGATAACTGTAGTAAACTAAAGATTTACTACAGGGTGGTGAGATGAATCTGCAACAGCAACAGATGTTGCTAAATCCTACACAGTGTTCCTGAAAGTTCATCTTTTGTTCATCAGTACTGAGTCTACCTGTGTATAGCATTCATTCTGTCAATAATCCCTGAGGTTTTATCTCTCCAAAAAAAATGTCAAATGTCACTGATCCACATCCAGTGACGCCAGTGGTGGTTTTTTTTTTTTTAAATCTTCTCCTCCCATCCTTCCGAGTAGACCATCGTCAACACTGACCTTGTAGATACGCTATAGCTGAAACTAAATGCATGACTATACTGACCTCTACGTGAAGGCCTTCTATTATTACTCTGCAGGTTTGATTTGTGTAACATCAAGCTATCACCAAGTTTAAAGGGATGCATGTATGGGTTTGTCCTGTACGACAGTAAAACTCCTGTTACACGTGGCTCTGTTTACTCCGTTGCTGTGTAACAGTACTCTATGAATGATTGGAGAATGTAATGACCTGTGGCAGTGTACCGTGCTTTCAGCCTGTTGCCAAATGATCTGAACTTCTGGTCCCTGGCTCATCCTCTTTCTGCTTCTTAGATGTTTTGTTCTTTTGTTGTTGTTTTTTTCCCCCCCTCTGTTTTCTGCAGTGTTGTGCTAAACAGTTGATTCCCCACTGCCCTTTTGTCTTCTCCTGAATATGCACCACCTTTCCAAGGCTATGTAAACAAGTTGTTTTGGTCGATGGCAAATTTTTATTTTATTTTTTTCTGTGTGTGGAAAAAGCTGATTTATTGCATTTTGGGACTTGGGATCTGAGAGCTAAAGAATTACTCAGTCGACTGCATGACATAACGGACACAAAGCAGATTCTTATCCCATGCTGTGTACAGGACCTTGATCTAGCTATGCTAAAGTGCAGTGTGTTTTCAGACATTGGATTTGATTGTTTTTATGTCGTTCCTATCATGTCAGGGTCTGGACTGGTTCACGTGTAATTCTGTTTTGTTTTTTTCTTTGAATTTGTTCTCCTTCTGTTTTGTGCAATGGTTTGTCCAGTAGTTGCTTGGCACTTTATTTGTGGCTTCCTGGCTTCTGAGCAGGGACTGTTTCTGCCCGATGTGAATGCTGACTCTCACTACAACAGATGTATACTGCAGATATATTTTAATGTCAAAGAAAAAGATGAATTCTCTATTTTCCTTTGTACGCTACCGTTTGGCTTCTCTTTGTTTCGTTCCGATCTGCAATGTCTTTAAGGAGATGCAACACTAGAAAGGGCTTTCTCCAGTGCAGCTTGAGTGTTCATGCTGGCAAGGAATGGCACTCCGAATGTCAGCCTGTGTGAGTCGTTTAACCCCACAGGAAGATAGTCGCGACTTTAATAGATGAATCACGGTGTTCTCAGCAAATGTCTTTGTTCAAGGTCGTCAAGAGCTAACAATAGTGAAAAATGAGAAAATGTATCCAAAATGAGGGACAGTGGCAACAGGACTTACGTTACAAGGTGTTTGGCTCCTCATTGATGAAGCCTCCTCAGGTAGTAGGTGGAGAAACCCAGGATGTTGACCTCTGTGAGGTGTGGGCAAATGTTCATTGAACTCATACATGAATAGCAGCCTGTGGTGATTCAGTTCTTGTAGTGCTGGAGTCAACTTCAGTTTTTTGGCTCCTTTGTTGGAAGATCAGGTCTATGTTGCACCACGATGGGCTGAAATGAACAAAATAATATAAAGACAAAGACATTTTAAGTTGGTGTTGTTACACACACCCACAGGTAACACCGTGGTGGGAGACAATGTCTCTGAAAAGGCTTTAAATATCATTCCAACTCAAACAACTGATGAATCATGTTCCAGGTTCATAACAAAATTCAATGTCAGTGCAGACAGTCACCAACCTTTGTACATTCTGTACAAAAAGCCCAAGAATCAAACCAGCGGTTTGTCTTACTTCTCTGTGTACTGCAGGAGTGCTAACCACTTCTGCTGCTGCGGCGGCTTCTTCACAATGAGCTAAACATGTACAGTGGTTCATGTTGCATAGCACTTGTCGTGTTTTTTTGAGCACATCGGCTCTTTATTCGGCTTCACCTGCAAACAGCGAGGTTGTGTCTGTTGACATATTGGACAGTTTGTTTTTCTACTGAGAGCACTTGGTGATCTTAAACAATATTACTATGAATTAGAAGTGTCGGGATTTCTCACACAATCCTTGACAGTCTGATTACCTCACATAATTTGACTCTGAGACACATCTCTGTGTTTTGGTCACTATTCTCCAGGACTATACACACTAGCTTTCAGAAAGCTGAAAGAACATTAGAATTTAAGAAAAAAAAATATGTGACAGCAGATAAAAGCTATTTTTTTCTCATGTGAAGTATACTTTAATGTTTGAAAATTGATTCTGAGCAACCCTGACCAGAAATTTAAATTTAAAAGATCCAGGATATAGTTAAGAAAAACTGAGTTTGAATGGGTGACACGGTCAAACACTGAACCTAAGGTCAAGTTTAATAACCAGTGACAAAAAACCTTTAGTTCAGACCCAAATGCTTGTTTCAGACTCTTTAGTTATCAAAACTAAAAAAGCATAGAGAGGGGTTCAAAGGTCACCCTCAGATCCTGGAAAACAAAAGGGAATAAAGTTGCGAAAAAAACTTTTTTTTTTTTATTTGATAATAAATTTTCCTTTTATTAACCCAAGGTTTTTCTAAATGACTTACACTTTACAAGGAAACACAGTTTGAGTTTCACTTCAATCTTCTAGTGAGAATAACATTATATCACTGTCGTCCTGTAAGTCGTAGTAAAGACTGTAGTTATTTATTTGTTGCTGTGTGATTCTCCTTATGTGACCATTTGTTTATAAAAGAAAAAAAACAATTAAATTAAAAGTGATAAAACTGACTGTTGATCTGCACTTGGTCTTGATTTACATAATAATTATAATAATATATTTTAAAAAACACTGACCAGTTTCACTTGAGCAGCTCGTTAAAAAACACTGACCAGTTTCACTTGACATCACAGCTCATTAACTGCGTAAACTTACTGACATGCATGATGTTCTCATCCTGTGGTTTTCTATTTTGTAATCTGTCATTTAAAATTGCCAAAAGTTTGAAAGAGTATTTTGGGAAAACCGAGTTCAACAGCCCTCATTTATGTATCGAATCCTGCTTTTGCTAAAAATAAATACTGCTCATAATTAATCAAAATCCACCTTTATTAACTTCATGATAGTTTAGCTTCTTCTTCTTCTACAAAGTATACAATTCAAGTGATAAAATACAAATGGTGAAAAGTTGCCGTTTCACACAGACTTCTGACATTTTTCTGATGACTTTCACATCACAAGTTTCTTCTGAAGAGTTTTCACAGCTGGTCAGTTTCCTCTTCTGTGACGCCAGTTTGGAGCGTCTTCAAACTGTCCTCCTCTCACTTCACAGAAGACAGGTTTCTTTCTTTCTCATGAGATAGTTGTGCATTTAAAAGTGTTCCCTGAATTTCTCTGCTGGCTCAGAAGTCGTCCCCGTGTTCATCTGGACACCAGCCGGACCTGCTGGGCTCTGTAGGTGTCAAAGTCCTCAGGAATGGTGTCTGAAACAGGAGGAACAGGAGCAGGGGAGTTACTCTGGGCATTGGCCTCATCTACATCTGCTCTTTGCATCAGAAAAGCTCAGGTCCCAAATGTTTTTTTTTCTTAGCTTCTTGTAAAACAAGGGCAAAATGTTGAGGAGCAGTGAAGGTTCAAGGCCAATAAAAGCAACTATTCTACCAAAAATATTGTGGAAAACAAATAATGGTCCCCCTGGATGTTGAATGAGTGGAGGAAAATCATCCAGACGAGGGCGGTAGCCTAACATTACAGATGTCAACCATTTCCATTAATAACATTACAGATGTCAACCATTTCCAACCATTTACAGTTACAGAGACACCTCAACCATCGTGACTGACCGTTACAGCGATAACGCAGATTGGCCCAGATGATGTTCTCCTGAGAGAAGCAGAAGACTCCTAGTCGGCCTCCTCTCATCGTAGCATCTATGATGACACCCGTGTCCGCCACCATCTGCGTACCCTCATAGAAACGGACTCTGTGCAGCAACGAAGACGTCAATATATTTAGTGGAAAAATAAAGAGGAAATGTGAGCTTGGTGCCGGGGACTGAGGCGGTACCTGATGTAGCCGTCAGCGGGCCGGTGTTGGAGGAACCAGCGGTAGGAGGTTTTGTCCTTCCAGCCGACATTACGAGCATCTTTCCACAGGAGTTTCACCTGGTCACTGGTGTCCCCCGTGTGCCACAAGGCGTTCCTCAGATTCTCCCCTGGGCCTGTGTTTGACTTGACGGCCTTGTAAAATCCACAAATGACAAAGATTAGGATACCTACGACACTGGGAGTCATGGAATCATTTCATCAGGTTTTCTTGTGGATGAAGAAGTCAAACTACCTTGAGTTGGATGCCTGGCTCTGCCACGGCTCTGAAAGGGTTCGCCTGCCAGTAGATCTGCTCCACCTGCTTCCACATGACCACGTAGAAGCTGGAGCTGTCCTGGTAGCCAAAGATAAATCCTGCGTAATCGTCGTCTGTTACCGTATTCACATGAAACGTCCCTTCAAAATCCACTCCGCTGAATGCCGTGTAACCTGTCAGGAAAAAAATGATTAAAAAGAGAGTTCAAGTACAGTTCTTCATAAACTGTTCTTTCTATAAATCTGATGAGACGTAACTGCATATTTTTATTGTTTTATATTGTTATAAAAGTCAATTTTATAAAAATTGTCAAGCTCCATGGTCTATATAGTGAACTTACCAACAGCCAACCCAGGATCACTGTTCATCGTCTGGACTATTTCTCTTCCCTGCAGAAGAAACATTAACAATATTTCACAGACATTTATTTAGTTTTGTATTGAAACAAAATCTTTAAACTTCAAAGAGAGAAAACCATCAAATTCACCTGGTTCAGGACCACCCAGTTGGGGTCAATTTGTGCGTCTCCTTCTGGATCTAAAACAACAGTCTGGTACTCTCTAAAGTCAGTCAGAGTCACCTCAGCATTTTCTGGACAAACATCGATGGGATCCACAATGGTGTCGTTGTCGAAATCCTTTTCACAAATGTCTCCCACGCCATTACCTGAAAATGGAAAAGTAGTTAGAAAGACCTTGGGAGGAAACCTGATTCGTTAGCGTTTCTTTTTAAGCCGACTTCATTGCTCACCATCAATGTCCTCCTGCAGGGGGTTTGGGATCAGACGACAGTTATCTGGACCTGGAGGCAGCAGGTCTGGGATGCCGTCGTTGTCGTCGTCATCATCGCATTCGTCTCCCTTGCCGTCTTTGTCTGTGTCCAGCTGAGAGCTGTTAATGACAGCTGGGCAGTTGTCCCTGGAGTCCTGGTGACCGTCACCATCACTTGAGAGGGAAATGTTGGACATTGGTAGATTTGGTTTTCGATATTTACTAATGTACATTCTAATGCAACTGGTTGGTGAAAGTCTTACCTGTCTTTGTTGGTGTCACATGGATCACCAATCAAGTCGTTGTCCACATCCATCTGAGAAATAATCGAGAGATTGCAAACTTGTGACAAAGTGACAGAACCTGCTGGAAGTGATTCTCAGAACTGAGAGCTGCTTTAAAAATGATACAATGACATCATCGTGTGTAGCTACACAAGTCTTCTGACCTGGTCAGGGTTTGGCACATAAGGACAGCTGTCACAAGCGTCTCCAACGTTGTCTCCATCTCGGTCTTTCTGGTCGACGTTGGGAACCCGCTTGCAGTTATCCAGGTGATTGGGAATCCCTGATATTTGAACAGAGATCGGTGCTTTTTAAAAGACTGGCCCCGATGAGCAAAAGAATACTAATTTAAATGGACTTAAACGCCTGTTCTTACCATCACCGTCAATGTCTTCATCACACTCATCACCGAACTTGTCCACGTCTGTGTCTCTTTGGTCATTATTTTTCACCGCACGGCAGTTATCGCAGGCGTCGCCGAAGTCGTCCTCATCGATGTTCCTCTGATCCACGTTAGGCACCAGCACACAGTTGTCCTTTAAAAAGGATTTTTTTTATATATCAGTTGAAGTGACATGAAAAATGAATCGCTTTTCTGTCCAAACATTTGGATCGTCTCTTTTTTTATGAACCTGCATGTTTGGGATTCCATCTCCATCTGCATCTTCATCACAGGCATCTCCAATTCCATCACTGTCTGCGTCTTCTTGTCCAGAGTTAGGGACTGTGAGACAGTTATCCTGAGGAGAAATTCAGTATAATATGAAGTTATATTCTGTTTCGGAAACATCACTGGACAGGATCTCTGATCGTAGAAGTCTGCAAAGAAACACAATTTTGCCGAGGCTACCATTTTGAGACGGTTGCTTTGAAGAAGAAAAGGAAGAGTTGGAAGAAGAACAAGAACATAAAAAGAAGGTTCTACTGGTGGGCCATCGATGTTTGCCAGCAGTTCTGAGCCACAACCAGCATCTGTGTGACCGCCTGTGTTGCAGCGTTGAAAGAATCCAAACCCGTATTATTATGTTAACCCCTCCACAACGACTCCCCTGGTCCCCGCACATGTTCTTTGCAGATGACACGAGCGTAAAAGAATCTCACCTTGTTGCAGGTCCTCTCAGGACACTCTAGCCTCTCATCTGGAAAACCATCGATGTCGATGTCAGAACCACAGAGGTAACCGTTGCCTGCCCATCCGACTCCACACTGTAGGAAGACAAATGTTTATGAACTGTACAGACCGTTTTCTTTGGCCTCCGCTGTGTGCTGTATATAAATATCATATGAGCTTGATTTTAAAAACAGGCCTGTGATTCCAGTGCAGCTGGCACCAGGGCTGAGAGTTATATATCTTAAAGAGCTCGGTCACAATGTTCAGTCCAATTCACGATATGTTTTGCAGCTTTGAGTGATCTCATCTTTTGCTTGAAGTATACGATGTATTTTCACAGCTCTGCCTCTGTCGCTCCAGTTATTTTTTTTTCCATTCACCTGACACTCGATTTCACCCTCTCGATGAACGATGCACTCTGCACTGGCGTGGCAGGGGTTGGGCTGGCCGTTCCCACAGGCTCTCTCTGGTTTACACCCGTGACGCTGGTCGCCAACGTAGCCAGTCTTACAGGGACCACACCTGAAGGAGCCCTGGTGATGCACACAGTCTTAAGGCATTAGTAGTCAACAAAAGGTGCTTCAAGACACAAAAAGGGGAATTCTGGGATCTGGTACTGATCCAAGCCAGGGCAAACTGTTAGCATCGAGTCTTGTTTCAAACCATTTGTGTCCATTTAATCTGATCTCTGTAGATATCAGTGGGTGATTTACACTTACATGCACTTGTTTTTTTTTAAGTCAAGTTTTGATGATTTACTCACTGGTGTGTTCATGCAGATGGAGTTTTCCACACAGCCTCCATTGTTGAGTCCTTCACATTCATTAACGTCTCTGCAGACCTTGACAAAACAAAACGCTTCAGTACGAGCAGTGGAATCAGAGGTGAAAGAAAATGAAGTGACGTCAGTGTTATATGGGATACAGGTGATGATGAAATAACCCAGGGCTGTTTGACATGTGGGGTCAGAGGCCAGAGTGAGTGAGTGTTGCTGATGAAGGTGGAGAGAAGTCGGAAAATGAGGTTGAGAACAAAAATGTTGAGTTTGAGAGTAGGAAAAAAAATTCCTGTTTCTGTGAATGGTTTCTAAGGAAAGAAGTGAGTTTGAACTCACAGTTTGTCAGTCGTGTTATTTTTTAAATCTGTTTTACCCTGGTGGTTGTTCACAGGTTAAGAATCAATGTTATATACATTTAAATCCATAGAAACTTGGGGCTAATACTTAAAATAATATTTTCTGAAGTATTTTTAAATACAAGGTCCCATTTAGGTGAAAAAGAAAGACATAAACAAAAACCGCCATGTCAGTGCTTTATCAGCTGTTTTCTTATAAATCAGATCACATTTTACAAAACTGATAAACAATAAAATAAGTAACAGAGAGTAGAGGACGATCGTTTTACTGTACTCCTAAAGTACTTCCTAACTTGTACAGGGGCTTCTGTAACCTGGTCTACCACCAGTTAAACCCTGTCTTCATAAACATATGGTCCATAGTCTGGGTGTTGCTGACCTGTTTGTTGGCCGTGGCGTAGGCCAGACCCACGCCCTGGACCTGGGGACCAGTGTATCCAGCAGGACAGGAACCACAGCGGAAACCTGGTGCAGTGTTAATACAGCGCACACCCATGTGACATGGCATCACAGTACACTGTCGTCAACGTACACAGAGACGGTCACACACATCAGTATGTGCAGTACACACTGTGAAATGTATTTTTTTTAATAATACTCCATCATCTACCTCATCCACGTCAGTGCAGTGGGTACCGTTACCCTCCATACCATCTGGACATGGTCCACACGCTACACCATTAACCGACTCCCTGCACCTGACCCCGGGGTAGCAGGGGTTGGGGACACAGGAAGGGCGAGGCTGCATCCCTCCCATACCTGAGGAGAGGAATGGAGTGACACTCTGACACAACACGACGTCTCTCTGACGTCTCCGTTTACGTAGGGCTGTTGAACTCACCACACGCTTCACACTCCATCACTGTGTTCTTCAGGAATACAATCTCTTTAATCTGAACAGCAAGTCACAAAAGGATTATTCATTTAGATTCGATGTAAACTGTATTAAAAAAACACATTTTTGATTTTTTTTTATATAATATATAATAAGTCAGGTTGACATGATGTGTCCTGACCGTGTGGCTGTTTTACCTGCTGTTTTAGAAGCTCCTTGATCTCGGCCAGTGCAATGTTTGTCATTTTAATCTGGCTGATAATTTCTCCATCTGGATTAGGAAAAAGATATTCAGAAAAAAATGCAGGAGGGAGGAGAGAGGAGGAGGAGGAGGAGGGAGGTGGAGGTGTACTTCACTGCTGTAGGTGGACAAACTCATCAGTTTGTTTTGTCAGTACCACATGTTCCACATTGGTGCTGATGTTAAAGACCACATTTATCTCCACAACCCTCATGTTACATCAGGTCCTTCAACCTCAACGCTCATCCTTCAACCATGTCAAACAACACCTTTCTCTCAGAGGAGCCGTACAGGAGCTGAAATCTCCTGAGTGTCAAGCTATGGAAACGTGTTCTTCTCATCAGGAGCCACTTTGTTCTCTGACTAAATTCCTCAGCAGAGAAAAAAAATGTACTGAAAATTAATCACTGGGTATTAGTGGGTAGTTAAGGTTTTTACTCCTGGTCTATTGTCTCAATCTTACATTATATCATGTTGATAAAATCAAAAATCAAACCAAAACAGTTGATAATAATGTCATTAGATGTTATGGTTCAGTCTGAAATATTACAACACATCACATCACAACAGACAGGTCCGTGTCTCACCTCTCTGTCCCTCAGTGACGTGTCCTCCCATGGACAGCACACAGGTCAGGACCAAGAACCACAACATGGTCTTTTCTCCTCCAAGTCTTCACCGACTGAAGAAAAGTCTCTTCTTCTTCTTCTTCTTCTCTCTCCTCAGACTCAGTGTTCACATCAGCCTCCAGTTTACGATGAGTCTCTGTTCCTTCTGTTGCTTTGGTTTTATACCAGCGCTCCACTCCACTCCACTCCACCCCCTCACCCTCACCTCCTCACACTTCTGACTCCCCTCACTTGTTTCCCAAAACTTTTGCAAAAGTTCTACTGAACACTACCAAAAGGTTTCATGACTCAGGAGTTGGGGTGAGTTTTGGAGGGTTGGGGGGGGGGCAGTACTTGGTCCAGTGTTTTCAGGATTATGGCTGTGATTAGATTCTGTCACACCAGGGTCCTGTCAGTTAGTACTGACTGTAGTACTAACAGACTAACTGGTGTTAATGCGTCTGTTTGTTCACAGTTTACGCGACATCATCCAAAGTAAAATCACAGACAGAGACGATTGTGTCTGAGAAAAACAGAAGATGACAAATTCATTAAACAATAATTTATATCTTTTTTTTTCTTTTGTTTTTTTTTCTTTAATCCAAATGTCCATGTTTGGCCAACGTAGTCATCAGTCTGTTGTTGGTGCGACCAGAATATACAGTGTGTGTGTGTGTGTTTGTGTGTGTGTGTGTTTCAGTAATGACATCAGCAGATGTCAGTTGCATTCCTTGCTGTGAAGGTTTTTTTGGGTTTCAGTCCAGATCACTCTCACCACCTCCGCTCTCTCCTCTCTCGCTGCCTTGCCCAAAGGAGCGGGGAAAGTCTCGTTCAGGCCTCGCTTGGAAAAACAAACACAATATAATCTCACTATTTACTGTATTTTCCTCCAGTCGAGAGGGAAGGAACATTTCATCACACATCATCTCTGGGATGTTTTATCTTAACATCTCAACACCAGGAATGAATGTTTACTTCATGTCTGTTTTCAATGGACCATGAGAAACCGATCATTAAAGGAACTCTCCTGTACTTCATGAATGTTTACTTCATGTCTGTTTTCATTGGTACACGAGAAACCGATAAAGGAACTCTCCTGTACTTTATATAAGAAGTAACTCGTCAGTTATTTATAGATTTAAATACCAAATTTAATGACATATTACTTAAAATAGTATACAATAGTTTCAGCTTGTTTGCTTCTTAAAACAAAGCTGAAAGTGTGTGTTGTTTGTAGTTTTAAGAATACTCTCTCATGGGAGTATTTTTTACCTGTTATAATCTGTGATGTGTATTGTTTAACTGGTACTCCGCTGGCCTGTTACTGCTCCACTGGGGCCACAAATACAAGGTGCAAATGCAGTAAACAGACCCATTACCTCGGTGCTGCTGTAAGGAATGTTGAGGTCAAAGGTCGAGTGTAAAAACCTCCTGCAATGTTCATCAGTGATGAGTTTTATTGCTCGTCCTACAAAAGTTGATCCACAGGGGACACCGGGGAGTTTCTCAGGACGTGACCTTAGGCTGACCTCAGACCTTCACAGCAGCTTTAGTGGCCGTGTAGATCCACAACAAGAAGTTTATGATGACAACATTCAGACCTCGTGTTAGGAATAAAATTAACAAGTTAAAGAATATGAAGGCCCGCACAAAGGTCACATCACCAGCAGGGGGCTCCATTACAGCAGTGAAACGGAGGTTTACTGGAGAAACAAACGAAACAACCATAAAATGAAGTAAATAAAACCACAGGGACACTTTGTTTTTTAAAATGTATTTTTATTTTATTCTAAGACACGACTTTGTCTTTGTCTCAATGTAAAAAGCAGCAATGTTCTATTCCACATGTTGCTTTAACTACAGTTGGATTCTCTGATTCTGTTTCTTTAATATAAATGAGGTAAGTTTAACCACTGACGCTTGGTATCACAACCACCGATGTGGAACAGGGAGGGGGGCCGCCCTACAATGACCCTGCAGCTCCTACAAAAACGGGTCACCACACAGTGTTGGGCACGGATGTTCAGCATCACAAACATTCATAGATAGGTTTAAATAGTCCGGGTTAGGGTTTAAGTGTGACAGGTTTGCTGTGGTATTTACAGAGTCCTCAGGCCATGCAAAAAACTTCGCTCTGACAGAAAGGGTCTGATCTGATGAATCATCAAACCGTCCTTTTCCCTAGAAAGGAATGGGAAGTCCCATCATGTGGAAGCCATGAGGGCGAGTCAGACGCAGGTTCATCACAGTGTGGCTTCCTACTCGGCCTTCTTGGCCTTCCTCTTGCGAGCCCCGTCGCTCAGCTCCTCCTTGGTTTTGAGGGGTGAAGCTGCAGCAGGAGCGTGGTGGTGGTGATCCTCCTCACAGCCACCCAGGGGGGAGCCGAAGAGCAGATGGCAAACCCAGGATTCAATGAGGGCGAAGGGGGAGCCATGAGAGTGACGGGCAGTCGTCACCACCTGGAGGATCAATGAGACACTCAGAAAAAATTCTTGGATCATGTGACCCAGAGGATCCGAGGAAGGCTCTAACACATCCATTGCATCATGGGACACAGAAATACAGACACATCAATCACCTTGCTTGTGGCCATGAAGAGGGTGAAGAGGAGGATGAGGGTGCTCTTGGACACTGGCAGCCAGTGAGCCTCCTGCATGGTGAAGAGGATGGCTCCGTACAGACTGGCTTTGGTCGGGCTGCAGACATAGAAGTTATATAGGCAACGGATGTTTGTTATGATGTGCACTGTTTGGAATATAAAACAATACTGACTACAATACAATATTCTATTCTATTCCAGTCTATTTATCCTCGTTTGTACAGGACTGAAGACTACAATACAATATTCTATTCTATTCTATTCTATACCAGTCTATTTATCCTCGTTTGTACGGCCCAAAGGTCAAACGAAAATCTATTCTGTTCTATTCTATTCTAACCCCATTTTAATCTATCTGCTCATTGTAATTTTTACTGCACTAAAATCCGCAGATGTGCATGGGCACTATTTAAATGCCTTATTTTTCATTCATAGGAGTAATGTTTTTTCATATGATAAATAATTCTAAAATATTCATTACACATTATTGATGTGAATTTTGACGTTTTATCTGATGCTTTTTACACATTTCTTTTTTACATTCGTTTGGCTTAAAGAAAATCGTGGTTGTTAGGGGTCTGATTTTCCCCATTACGCCACTAGAGGGCACAATTGTTAAAAAATGATACACATCTTTTAAACATTTTTTTTTCTCAGCACAGCTTTATCTCATGTGTTCCGTGTAAAACACAGACTTACAATGACATGTTGAGGATCTCGTTGGTCTCCGGCCTCCACACACCGCGAAGCAACTGCTCAAAATTAGACATCAGAGCGACTCCAGAGCCTGGAGGATAAAAATAAACCATGAAAAAATAGGACAAAATATATATATATATATAACACTGCTCCTATATTGAGTCCCTCCACTGTAATATTCAACACGATTTCCTTGTAGGTCATCATTGTTGAGCTGAGACAGGCCTAACATAGACGTGTGTGAATGTGGTTGTACAACATGAAGTTAACGGTCCCTGACCTTTACAAACCACTTGGACACACACACACACAGACAAGCCACTGAAGTCATTTGCATTCCCTCTGTAAACAAATTTCTCCCAGAGCCTGACAGCCTGTCCTCTGTTTCAGGCTCAGTGGAGGTTTCTCGCAGGAGTCCTGTGGCCTCCTGGCTCTGTGCCATGCTGTACTGCTTCGGTAGTTACATCCTAGCAGACGTCATGTTGGGAAGCAGCCCCGTCGACTATTTCCAGTACAACAGTCACATCCTGCTGGCCACGGCTGTTTGGTGAGAAAATCCTCAAGGCTTCATCTTTAACATTCTCTTCAGACTCAGACTCTGATTGGTTGAAATCAGTATGGGTACGACTTAAACGACCTACTAAAAAGTCAATTGAGCTGAAATTTCTAATGAAGTCATTTGTCAAAAAAAACATTTAACTGTTATCAGCACATAATTTAAAAAAGATTAGCATTTTCAGCATTTTTTAGGACATTTACAGTAAATATTCTGTGTATAATCTCCAAATATATTTACTGTACACAATACTTTTTGATGTGACTGTCACCCACGTTTAGGTACAAACACAGAAGCTCATTTGAAATTCATCTTATATATATATATATATATATATATAAGATGAATTTCAAATGAGCTTCTGTGTTTGTACCTAAACGTGGGTGACAGTCACATCAAAAAGTATTGTGTACAGTAAATATATTTGGAGATTATACACAGAATATTTACTGTAAATGTCCTAAAAAATGCTGAAAATGCTAATCTTTTTTAAATTATGTGCTGATAACAGTTAAATGTTTTTTTTGACAAATGACTTCATTAGAAATTTCAGCTCAATTTAAATGTTAGTAGGTCGTTTAAGTCGGGCTTCAGCGTACCCATACTGATTTCAACCAATCAGAGTCTGAGTCTGAAGAGAATGTTAAAGATGAAGCCTTGAGGATTTTCTCACCAAACAGCCGTGGCCAGCAGGATGTGACTGTTGTACTGGAAATAGTCGACGGGGCTGCTTCCCAACATGACGTCTGCTAGGATGTAACTACCGAAGCAGTACAGCATGGCACAGAGCCAGGAGGCCACAGGACTCCTGCGAGAAACCTCCACTGAGCCTGAAACAGAGGACAGGCTGTCAGGCTCTGGGAGAAATTTGTTTACAGAGGGAATGCACTTCAGTTCAGTGGCTTGTCTGTGTGTCTGTGTGTGTGTGTGTGTGCAGTGAATGTGAAGGTGGTTCTGTATATTTGTGGACTCAACATCTCTCTGTTTTATTGCTTATATTGTACAGTGAAAAGAAATAATTTGGCTGAAAATGATTATTATTTCTATTCTCTTCAATGACCATTTTCATCTTTTTTCAATTAAACTGAATGCCATTAAATATTCCTTTTAAAGATGGTACGTTATGATGAAAGTTGTTTTGTGCATGATTTGAAATTCTTGTAGAAAAAATAATGGGATTTAACTATATAGAAATCAGTTCCTGACACTGAACAAATGTATTTCTTCTCAAACAGACTCTTTATTGTACATGTGTCAAACTTAAAGCCCGGGGGCCAAATCCGGCCCCCCACATCATTGTATGTGGCCCTCCAGAGCTTATTTCGCCCCCTTGAGTCATTGACTTTGACGGCCCTGCTCTACTGGATCTTGACTAAAATGAGGTTCATGTGTTTATGGCGTGAGATTCCTTCAGGTCACTGCTGTGTTTTTTTTCTTCTGGAGACGTACAGAAATGTCAGTTAGGAGCTGTTCACGCAGGACATTATCAGAGGATGCCTGGTGTGTCTCAGTGCTGTGACGTTTGTACACACCCTGTCCACCATTTGTATACACGACCTGATAAAGTATGGTGATGATCATATTTTACAATTGTCAAAGGACTTCTGCTTTTTTTTTCTATGGTAAATATTCTCAACCTAATCTAACCCTGTTTGTCTTGAACACCTTATAATAAAGGCTTAGTTTTCTATATGTTTACATCAACTACTATAAATATGTATTAAAGAGTAGTAAAGTATATATATTTACTCTCACATACAATGTGACAATTAGATTTTACATAGAAAAACAAAAACCAAAAACTATAGTTAAGAAATATATAGTAAAAAATGAAAATCTGTCATGACTTGTCATGGAATTGATCTCAGAGTATTTTTCTGTCTTTTTTTATATTAAATCTGTCTATGACTTGTCATGGAATTGATCTCAGAGGATTTTTCTGTCTTAGATTTTTATATTAAAAATCATTATGCTATAATCACCAGGTCGTCTGTGTAGCAGGGATTACTATGTAACAGGACTGTCTTGTAGAAATAATGCCAACTCACCACAAAATATTGATGACTGTGCAGGATGTGCTTTAAAGTACTGTGTCGACTGTGTGTTCTCTTGTAGATATGTACTAAATGTCAACCATTTGAACATGACATCATTTTGAAAAATTTCGACAACTTGATATGGGCAGAGACGTATAGTAAACGGAGATGGAGCACAAATCTCCTACGACAGGTGGATGAGGGCGTCGTGGTGTGGCAGCCCTCTCACTTTGAAAGCAATCCGATCCTGCAAAATTCCACCCTATAAATATGTCCTACTCGACCCCCCCTCCTCCCCCCGGCTCCTTCTTGCAACTGTTGAGTCTGTCTTGACCCCTGACCCTCACACTTGTGTCTCCTTTTCTCTGTCGCTGGGCCCTGAAAACTCATTCATGTGTTCCTCCATACTGTGCTGTGTGAACGGGGACCATCTCAGATGTCAGTGGTCTCTGTTAGGAGGCTGTAAAATATTCTTTACTATGAAGGCTCAGCTCCATTACTGATGAACTCTATTACTAAACTGACTTATTAATAATTTAAATAAATCGAAAAGATTAAAAACATAAAAAACATATTATATTGTCCCTAATTTACTACAGTACACATCTGAAACTGTAAATGTAGCTATACATTTAAATTAATGCAATTCATTTTTATGATATTGATTTATACAGTTAATATTTTTTTCTGCTTCTCTCTTTACTTTGTAAACATAGTAGTCAAGAAGAGATGCATAAAAGATAGATTTGATTTGACATACCTGAAATTTACCCCATAATTAGCAAAAACAAAACAAAACAAAAACAATGTCTGGAAGATAAGGTTCAGACAAAAATGCCCAAAAGACTTATTTCATGAGAACATAGGTCTCATATGTCTTGGTTTTGACGAGGATATGTCCTGTCATCCGGCAAATCACAAATAATAATTTTAAGGACAAAAATCAATAGAAAATAGTGCCTCTGCTGGTCCCAGAGCCAGATGTTTGAAATGTCAACTTTAGTCAAATTAAAATTCCAAAAGGATAAATAATTAAAAGGAAAGCTCTATGATTCATTGTTTTACTGCCCAAGACCAAAATCAAATCTGACAGCCCCATCTACTCTAAACTATACTGTACCCAATTCCAGGAAAAAGTGTGATATATTCTCTAAACGCCACTGTTCTAATGCAACTATATAAGAATGGCATTTGTGTTTCAACCTCCTAAATATGCGATGTTTATTAAGTCTTTATTACTGTGCATGTTCTCCAAACAGGAAGCCCATTCAAAGGCCCAGCACTAACTCCGAGGACAATAGGGTCATGGTGGTGTTATTGCTCAACACCTTATTTTATGTCCAACACACTGGACCAACACACAGTCTGTAAGAGTGCAACAGAGATGCCTTGGAGGCCCACAGACCCTATTTCAGGATCTTCTATTTATTACCCAGCTCACTGGTATGCACATAGGCCCTCTCTGCTCCACTGGTTTCTTCTCTAGTCTTCTGCAGCAACAGATATTCTCTCAGAGTCAGAAAGCAGAGCTACAGTCCATGCTTTATAAGGACATATACTATAGAGATGATAGCAACCAAGAAAGTCCATATTGGGAAGTCAGAACAAGGGCCAGTCACACGGCGGGCAAAACCGATAATAAAATATTAATTGGTTGTTAAAGGCAACTGCGAGTCTTTATTTAGGTGCTACAGTGCACTTCAGTTACGTGATGAAAGTTAGTTTTCTTTGTAATTCTTTCGTAATTGCACTTCAGTTACGTGATGAAAGTTAGTGCTTTTCTTTGTAATTCTTTCGTAATGTAGTGCGTAATTACGCACAGATCTGGTGAGTGTTGGAGCATGTGCAGCAGCTGCACCTGTGGAGACCTTGAAACGAGGAAGCACACCCTTCATTTGAAAAGCAAACACTCACCTAAAGCAAACAAAAGAGTGTGAAAACACACTTACCTGGCTCATACTTGAGGTAGAGGATGGATACAATATAGTAGGCCAGATCAAATACTGGAAACATCCCCATTTTGGAGAAAGTTTGAGCTAAATCGCTCAGATTAAGAGCCGCCAGCACCTCCATGTTGCGATCTTTGTTTTTGTTTTTTTTAGTATTTTACTTTGTTATGTATTACTCCAAGTACGCAGTTTGAATCAGAAGCCCCCCCAACCCGGTCCACCGACTATCCACCAAGCCCCCCGGTCTCGACAGTGAAAGAGTGAGACACTCAAGCTCTTCTATTAATACCACTCATCTTCTGCACTGCCTCGGCATCGTCATCGTCATCATCATCATCCTTCTCATCTTCATCTTCGTCCTAGTGCGCGCTCCCTGGCAGCTGCCGCTCCGCTTTAGATGCGACAGGAGATGTTTCACGTCAGATGCTTCAGATTATAATAAACAAACAAAGGGCTGTCAGTGATGTGTTTGCCGTCGACATCAGCAGTGGCCATTGAGGACAGCTGAAACAGCAGGAGTCATGATGGAAACGCTGCAGCAAGGCTAGAGGACGGAAGTGTCCAGTCTAATATTGTTCCAGGTGTTGTAAAACGTCCTCAGACCCGGATGATGTCCTGACGATGTAATAATCCCAAAGGCACGCACTCCTACGTCACCACTTGTTAACATTTTTACACGACAAAAAATAAAAATTAAAATAACTCAATCAAGTTATTGTCCATGATAATTAGCCATTCACGCTTTTTAACACAACATATATATATAGCCATTCACGCTTTTTAACACAACATTTTATATAAACATTTGTAATGCATTTTATTTTGTCAACAATAATTACGGTACCTATTATAACCACCAGGAGGCAGTATATTAAGAAAACGTCATAACAATAATAGCGTAAATTGCTGTAAAGCAAACTAGTACTTTACAGTACTAGTACACTAGTACTGTAAAGCCCTAATAATAGTATTAATATTGTAGGGTAAGAACAAAATGTAATAATGAGCTAAACCAATTTTTCCTAACATTTTAAGGACAGGAATTTTGTCATTCATTCATTAAATTCATTTTGTTTCCTTTGTAATCAGCCTTTATTTTTGAAGAAAAAACCGGATGTTGTAAATCTCATATGCCAGCTCGCTTCTTTGGGATAAATTTCTGATCAAATGTCCTCACTGTACAGGGCTGTCATGTGTTTTGAATAAAGCCTTTACTATTTAGAGAGGTTGAGTTTGAGCAGAGGTGTGTATATATAAACCTGTCTGACTGGTTTAAAATGTTACACCAAAGGTCCCGGATGCTCTCGTCAGACAACGAAACCTCATTGGTCTTTCTCCCTTTGACGTGGCCGGAAGCCGGAAGCAAATCTCTGTTATGTGAAGAAAGCAAGATGATCGCGGATCTCTTAATATTCGGGTAAATACAGTTAAATTCTGCTCCCTTTCAGGACAAATACGTTTGTTTGTTTTAACATAGCTGCTTTATGCCTTATGGTCTACGACTACGTGAGTTGTTAAGCGCTCTACATAGTTAGAAGCTAGCGTTGTGCTAATGCCAACACAACATCCAACATTAGCTTTACAGGTAAATAAACAACAGCCCATTTCTAATCTCTCTTTTCTCTGCAGGACTTTACTGGTGAATGCAGGGGCTGTACTGAACTTCAAGCTGTAAGTGTTACAGTCCAAGCTAAAAGTCTCGCTTCGTGGTTTTGTATAATTGTACTTAATACTGTTAGTAAACAATAAATGTGTTATACTGAAAGCTTGTTAAAATTTTAATAAAGTAACAATATATCATACGCGAGATTCTGAGAATAGTGACGATAAAACAAAAAACATTCATGAGCTAAGGATGTTTTGTACAAAATACTTTTACATGTTATACACATCAGGATTTCAATTTGACATTAATATTTAAACTTGTGTAAAACCCTACAAGATGTAAACGAGGGATCCAAAGGCAACATGACAAATACATTAACTGATAACTGATTTTGATAAAGGACTAATCTTTGAAGTAGTTAGGGTTTACGGTCATCAATATTTTAAAAAAAGACTGTAAAGTGATCATATTAACATCATGTGCAAAACCAAAAACGTTTTAACAATTTAATTATCTATCTAATATATTTTCAGCCCCTTGATTATATTATTCTTTACCATTTTTTTTATTGTTCTACCTTACTCCTTATTTTTAGATAAAGTTGCGTGATGTATGTATAATTCTATACTACTGTGGATAATTTACAGAAAAAGGAAAGATTCCCAAGGATTTGGCGATGAGCCGAGAGTGCCAACAACAGGTTTGTATTCATGTTAAATTACACATATACATGAAAACACTTCATAAGTACGTGTGTGTGTCATTAATATGTAAGTAAAACAAATGATTTAACTGTTTCTCAGGTGACAATATCAGAGAATTCCTTCTCAGCCTGCGATACTTCCGGATTTTCATTGCGTTATGGAACATCTTTATCATGTTCTGCATGATCGTGTAAGTGTTCTTTTTTAAATAACTGCACTAGTAGTAATTTATTATTATTATTATTGTTGTTGTTGATTTCTTTAGCTTCACATTTTCCTTTATCCACAAATTACAATTTCCTTGTATATATTGTTACTTAATATTTTCAATCTTTTACAGATTATTTGGTTCATGATCACCGACTACAGGAATCTGAAACGTGCATTTTTGAAACAGACAGTCTAAATATATCTGATGGGATGGGTTTTTGGTTTGTTTTAGTCAATTAAACTATAAAAATGTTCCATTTTATTCACCACGCTACATTTTTGGATCTATTTCTGGCTATGTGGAAAATATTGACTTGTTTTCAACTTGGTTTAATCATTAATTATGATCAATGCTGCCTTTTTCACCACACGTGTGAGTCATTTTCTACGTTACCATATAAACGCATATTAGAATATTTTTGTTCTGCAAGCTGATTGTAAACCTTCAACAGATGACAGCACGCGGTACACGAGCATATAAACAACCCTGCCCTCTGCTGGTAATGTGTTGCCATGTGCTCTATATGGTTTATTGTACAGTAGTTAAAGCTTTAGACAGCAATAGGAATTAAATGATAAATGATTTTATCTAGCACAATTTTCTCATGAGTAACGTTCAGTCCCTTACACATTATAAAGAGATACTGTAGGTCTTTCTGAAATGTCCATAATTCAACCTACAAAGACAATAATGTCAAGGCTGGTTCCAGAAGTCAGAACGATCTCTGACACATAATAAGTAATGTCACCCTAAATGGCTCTCCATTTTTCTCAACTAATGTCGTGGATTATTTACATTTTCTTTGACCTTAGACACCTTTTACTGTAAAAGAAATATATATATATGCAATATAGATGTAAATGTATTATCAATAAAATTGCTGTTTTCTTAAACCGTTGTTTGATGCTGTCAATATGTTGGCAAATAATGTCAATACATTACGCTTCAGTGGCACCCATACTGCATGTTTTGCACGTTTTATCCAGAGATGACGCCTTTTGACGGCGACATCGAAGAAGCGACGCAGCATTGTGACGTCGACTTTTACGTCCATGGCAGACGCCTCTTAGATTTTGGGACTGTTTTTCCTGTTACATTGGTATGTAACCATGTTCACATTTCAGTGTTTCTGTAGTGCTCACTTTGTTAGCTTTAGGTTAAAGCAGACCCGCTAAACTGTTAATAAAATTATAGGAAGCCAGCTTTTTCTATCAGGCTAACACCAAGATGCTAGGGCTAATTAGCCAGGAGCAGCGATGCAGTCTTGTGTATGGTGTCAGAATCGGGCTTTTTTATGACAAATGTTTTGTTAATCACATATTTATTTACTTAAATTCTATTACTGTAGGAGTTTACTTTCCATTCATTGCATTAGGTTGTCTAAATGTTTTTTATGTAACTCGTAGTTTGCTGCCACCGCGATAGGAATTAAATGTTTTTTAAACTGACTGTTTTTAAACTGACAGTTTGAATATTTTAAATTTTATCTGATGCACATCTGTCAGATATATATATAGATGTTAAATAACGAGGATAAATAAACATTGAAATGAATAGATGGTTCACAAAATATATGAATGTTTTAAAGTGAATTATTTGTCATTGTGACACAGCACACCACTGCAAACGCAACGAAATGTGACCGTCCGCTTTTAACCCATCACCAAAGTGAACAAGGGGCAGCTTAATCGCTGGGGGAACAGTGTGTGGGGACGGTGCCATGCTCAGAGCACCTCAGCTGGTCTACTTCCTTAGCCTCTTTTAAAAAAAGAAAAGTTGTATGTTGTCTACCTCAGCTGGTCTACTTCCTTAGCCTCCAAGCCCCCACTGCCCCCAATAAAAAAAAGAAAAGTTGTATGTTGTCGGCAAGATGCATATGTTTGATAGTATTTTTGGACTATGTCATTGTCAGTATGTTTTTTTTATATCTGTTTTATCCATGGTAGCTCAAGAACAGCAGTTGGGATGCCAAAGAAGTTCCAGGGTGAGAACTCCAAGGCAGCCACAGCCAAAGCCCGTAAGGCTGAGGCCAAGGCTGTAGCTGATGCCCGCAAGAAACGAGAAGAGGAGGATGCTGCGTGGCAGGAAACTGATAAACATGTTCTAAAAAAAGAGCAGAGAAAGGTGAGCTTTAAATAGTCCTTGTTTTACAGTATCTTCAGAATTTTTGTTGTTGATACTTGGCATTGTAGAGATTACCGTGTTATTATTTAAAATTAAATGACTGGTGTAGAACACCAGATCATGTGGCAGTTTGTGGTGAAGAGGAGAGATGCATTACTCTGCAATATCATCATCATAAACCCTTAATTTATTATATAAATAAGTAATAGTCTGTATTATTTGAATGTCCATGCTTTGTTTATGTCCATGCTTTCTGTATATGTAGGATGACAAGGAGAAAAAGCGAATGGAACTTCTTGAGAGGAAAAAAGAAAACCAACGACTTCTTGATGAAGAGTTTTTAACGATGAAAGGAAAAAACCAAAAGGAACCTGCACCTGGAAAAGTGACGCGTGCTCAGATTGAGAATACACTTCAGAATGAGCAACAAAAGGAACAGAACGAGCTTAAACCGAAAGGTACAATTCTAGTATTAGGTGTTACCTGGTGTGTTTGTATTATATTTACATACTCTAACATTTGTAAAATGTATTTTATCTGTGACATCACATACATTTATTTCAAAAAATAGAAAAGAGCCATCTTGAGACTCCACTGGAAGAGAATGTAAACAAAATTGTCCTTGAAGAAGGAACTATTGAAGCCAGAACAATAGAAGATGCCATTTCTGTGCTGAGGTATACTCACTGGTTGCATTTCACTGATATTTGATTAACATGAATATGATAATATCAGTCTTTTATATATATATATATACTTACACTCTCTTAGCACTGGGCCAGAGGACATGGACCGTCACCCAGAGAGGAGGATGAAAGCAGCGTTCCTTGCCTATGAAGAAGCCAACATGTCTCGTCTAAAACAGGAGAACCCCAACATGAGATTGTCGCAACTGAAGCAACAGTTAAAGAAGGAGTGGACGAAATCACCAGAAAACCCCCTGAACCAGCGCTTTACTACATACAACTCAAAGTGAAAGTCCTTATTCCATGACACCGTCACAAAACTAATCTCACTGGAAAATTTGATTTTCTTCTTAAAATGAGAGTTGCTGAGAAAGACTTCAACACGGCAGCACTTGCTTAGAAACAAGGAAGAACTTTGTTTTCACCATTTACTTAAGGAAGGTGACCGTGCCGTCACCAAACTGATCATCATGTCTGTGCTGGAGGTTACTAATAAGGAATCATTGCATTTAGTAATTAAAAAATCTGTCTCTATTTTACTACTTCTGGAGAAGATTTGAGAGAAACTTATTAAAGTTCAATCGGTCATCAACAATCTCTTGTTGCTTTTAAATACACTCCACCTTGTAAGAACGCACAACTGGCTACAGGATACAACACACACACTTAACATTACGTCTTTCATGGCTGCCTGTGTTGTGTATTTATTATTCAAAAATATGGAGTATTACCAAGTATGTTCAACAAAGGTTTGGATCTAACTGAGTTTTTGCCAAATGTTAGAAGACTTCTGAAATTAAAATTAAAAATAAAACTGCATGTTTTGCAATTCAACTAAACTTCCAATTAACAAAGAAAGTAGGGTTTTAGTGTTTAACTGGCAATTTAATTCTGTAGCGGAAACCAATTCACACATATAAAAACACCACACAATAATATGTAAGGTTCATGTAGTCAAAAATAAATGGCGCGGGGACTGTTTATGAACCTGCTGCACTGTTCTATTACAAGTGATTCAGTCGAAATTGAATTTTATTTTTTGTTAAATGCATACATTTGTCTAATGACAGTCATTATAAGATGGTGAAACTTTACACTGTGAACCACATAAAAAAGCTCCTGTTTCTGCAAGTATTACCACTATCATCAACATTACAAAACAGTAGCACAAACCTATGTACTGTGTTTAGCTAGGACCAGTATACAGAGAACAGAATGTATTCTTAATAGGAATATTGTCCAGTATATAAGCCAAAGCCCCACTGTTCAGTGAAGTATTACTGTAAGGGGCACTTTAGTTCAGTTCTGAAACATGTACTGTACACACACCCTAATAGGATTCAGATTTCTCTGCGTACTACTAGAAGAAGCCCATGTTCTCCTAGTGCCACGTGTACCACAGTTTGAGAACTGTTGTAAGTTCAGAAGTGACTGTTTAGTCTTGTCCGTATTCAAATAATTCATACAAAATTGCAGCTGCAGTTTTCTCTGGTAGATTGTACATTGAAACATGTGGAGGTCTTTTACTCACCCGTTTGATTTATTTGAATCTGATTTAAAAATGGACACCTTTGTCTAGCCAGGCCCTTGTGGCGGTGGAGATAAGAGACCTTGTGAAAACCTTTGAAATTTACATCCCTAATGACGAGATCAACCGACTGTTTTTGCATTGAAAACAACACCATTTCTTTTATTCTTGTTGTCACCCATCCATCCTATTCCAAATTTGAGGGATTTCTTTGAGCTGATTTTCTTGTGATGTTTGCTCTGATAGAAGAGCTTTTATTTTTTCTTACATCCTAACCTGTTGCTACGCCCTCACAGTCTGGGTACATTTGCATGTCAGCTCTTTTTCCAGGGCGGTCACCGCCACCGTTGCGGCCCCTTTGCTTTCTTCATGGTGAATTCTAATTGTTACTTTCAAAGAAAAGCATCAGCAAAGCTCTTTCATCATACGTACATACAAAGAGGACGTGGGGCTGCTCCCCCGCACGCTGCTGCTCATTGACCACTTCAGTTCTGCATCTGAGAGCATCTTGTTTGGGACCTGTGTCTGGAAGTTCAGGGATTAAGAGCTATGGAGGACAAAGGTAATAAACACTGGAGAATTGTTAATAATTGTATTATTAATATCTTGATAAGGAACTCTTACATTTAATGTTGTGTTAGGATCTAGATTTTAAAATAAGCCAATCATTGTTTAATATAATTTCCCATTTAAAAATTGTCAAATGAATATATAATGTGTTTATATGTATATATGTTTCTATGATGTTTTTGTAAATGCTTAAAAAGGTTCTGTTTTTTAACTGTACAAAACTAACAAGTACTCAATTTGTTACAAAATATTTTATAAAATTAAAGGATAAGTACAACATTATACATACAGATAATAAGTCATTATTGTTTTTTCATAATTTTAGAGTGAGTGAGTAATGTTAAACACGGATTCTCGTGATCTTCTGTGTCGTCATGATTATTTTGTACAGTAGACAGTAGAGAGGTGGATCACATCTGTGTTTGACAGAAGGTTTCTCATTTATAACCAGCTGTACACAAGTCCTGACACTGACAATGATTCAAACTAATCCTCTCGTGGATTATTTCTGAATATACAATTCAGACAAAAAACTTGAAAAAAAAACCTTAAATATATAAAAGAAGATTCTTGATTTGATTTCCATATGTTTTGAATGTATTTTGTTTTGACGTCAATCCAACCTTCTCCTTACCTTTAGTTGAATGGAGCCAGGGCATGGTAAGAAATGCAGTGTGGAGTCCAGGCACATTGACAGTATGTGTAGTGTGCAAGTAGATACTCCAGACGGACATCTTTGGAGTCCTATTACCATAATCTAATGTAATGTTTTTTTTTTGCATGATTCTTGTGTGACAATCTCTATGTTTTGACAGCGTAGCTAAATTTTGTGAGGGATTCCATGTTTTACAGGTCGACAATGAGGCTGATTCTGGTCAAACCCACCAATGCAACAAGACGCCTTGATTCTACAGGGGAAGTCTTCCAAGGCAGAGATCATGACCACAGCTCTCCAGGAAGTCCACCTGAGGGCAAACTTGAACCATACTTTGGCCCATCTTGTGAAGCATCTTCATCCACTAAGGAGGCAAGCCTGTGTTGCATTTCATCATCAACTCATGAAGAAACAAATGGAGTCAGTCCACCGAGAATCTCAGATCAGATGTCACCTCTTAAAGACCCAGACCTGACCTTATCCCAGCTGAGTGATCAGGAGTGGTTACTGCTTTGTGGAACAGTGGTAAACAGTGCAGATGGTTCTCCCTTGGCAGATGAATCAGAAAGCAGAGTGTCAAATCCAAACCATGAAGACCAATGTGGTTGTTCCTGTCCTGAGGCACACCAGCATTCGAAACCTCTTGAACCTCTTTCAGTTCACAAGAGTTTGTCCAAACTCAGAAAGAAAAAGAGTCGCTCATCTCCAATCTTTAGCCAGACTATCTCTCAAAGCAATCATTGTTCATCCCTGTGCCAGGTTTCACATCAAACAAACCATGTTGTGAAACCTGTGGCAAATAAACATGATGCATTTGTGGGTCAGTGCAATAAAAGACCAAGTCAAAAGGTAGACTTGGAACATCAACTCTGTAGTCATCCAAAACCCAGAGACAACAGCCAAGATCAAACTCTTCCAGATTTGTTCAACATTCCTCTAAACTTTGTTGAATGTCCTGAAACCAACCAGAAACTCCACAAAGCTGTCAGTACAGGTCTCAGCTGGCAGAACCTGTACGGCAAAGAACCACTGTTGGTACGGCCGCAGCAGAACTCTAACAGTTTGATAACTGCTGATGAATCCTGCAAGTCACATGGGAATTCCAAAAATCAAAGCAACGCTCCATCTATTGTCAATTGCCAACAACTTCCTCTCAACTTACTGACCCGTAATCCTCAGGTTGCCAGGTCTTCGATACCAGGAGGTGACATAAGCATCCAATCCTCTTTCAGTCAGTATAGTTCCCTTGACAACCAAGATTTAGTTGAGGAAAGATCAAAACAGAGACAAAGTCAGTCTCTCTTAAATCATACTCCCTCAGTAGGGGACCACTCAGAAAACAGTGACTCAGTAAATGGAGAAGCAGTGCGACCGCTGAGCAGTCAAGGCACTTTTAGGTCAGGCAATCAACCTCTCCATCTACTTCACAGTGCCATCCTAGAGGATGCTTTCTCCAAGGTCATCAGAGAAGACTCCAGCAAGGCCAACAGTGATAGGGAGGACGGCAGTTTACCACAGAGGAGAACTAAGGACATCAGTTACCGATTGGGTCAAAGAAGAGCTCTTTTTGGAAAGCGCAAACAATTAAGTGACTATGCACTGGTCTGTGGGATGTTTGGTATCATAGTCATGGTTATTGAGACAGAACTGTCAAGGGGATTTTACACAAAGGTACGTTTCTTGTTACCCATATTTAGTATAGTGTGATTTCTGTGGTGTATTTAGCATGTGCAAAAAACCATCACCACCTTCTAAGCGTGGTACAGTGTAGTCCTCTCTCAAATGTGGTTTTAAATGTAGAGGGAAAATTATAATGTGTGTGTACAGTATAAGTATACCGTATTAAAAAATCAGTTTCTTCTTTCAATTCCCTCCATCATTAATTTTGCTTATTATCTGTGGTTTTGAACAGAGCTGTACTCACTATCTTTCCATCTCCAACACTAACAGGAATCCTTATATTCATACATACTGAAAGGACTAATCAGTCTCTCTACTGTTGTTCTACTTGGACTCATTGTCATGTACCATGCAAGAGAAATCCAGGTGCGTATACTGTTACTGGTTGGACATTATAAATCTAATAATATACTGTTACTATAGTATGTTACTAATTTCATTCTGTAGCTCTTCATGGTGGACAATGGTGTTGATGATTGGAGGATAGCAATTACCTTTGAGCGGATTCTTCGTGTCATCCTGGAGCTCCTGGTCTGTGCCATCCATCCGATCCCTGGCCAGTATGTTTTCACATGGAGGGCTAGACTGGCCTTCAGTTACGCATCATCCGTGGCAGATGCTGATGTTGACGTCATTCTTTCTGTGCCCATGTTCCTCCGGCTCTACCTAATTGGTCGGGTCATGCTGCTTCACAGCAAACTGTTCACTGACGCTTCCTCCCGCAGCATCGGGGCCCTCAACAAGATCAACTTTGACACTCGGTTTGTGATGAAGACTCTGATGACGATTTGTCCCGGCACAGTCCTGTTGGTGTTCAGTGTGTCCTGTTGGATCATAGCAGCATGGACTGTACGCATATGTGAAAGGTAACTGCAGAGAGGTTTATAACGCCTTCCTTTATTTTTATCCTTTTTCTCTTCAGTTCTTCAACTGCTGTTGTAGCAGATTTCTGTTTGTCTTTAACAGGTACCATGACACACAGGATGTTACTAGTACCTTTCTTGGAGCCATGTGGTTGATCTCCATCACCTTTCTATCCATTGGATATGGGGACATGGTCCCTCATACCTATTGTGGAAAAGGTGTTTGCTTATTAACTGGAATCATGGTGAGATAAATTCTGATTAAAATTTGAAAAACTTCCCACAAGATTTAAACTATATATGTTCCCAAATTACTGGATATTACACTGTATAAATGTGTTTTGGGTTTCGACCTTTTAATAAACCCTAGGTGCAACATAAAACAATCAACAGACGCACACAAAACTCTGCTCTTTTTCTCAGGGAGCAGGCTGCACTGCTTTAGTTGTTGCTGTTGTGGCAAGGAAGTCAGAACTCACCAGAGCTGAAAAACACGTCCATAATTTCATGATGGATACTCAACTCTACAAAAAGGTGACACCACAATCAAGAATGCACATTCAGTGGACACACTGTATGAAAATGAATTTAATGTAAACTTATTTTAACACGATCAGTTCAACTTCTCCACAAATCTCAAACAAAATCAACAGAATTATGCAGTTAAATGGATTAAAATGAAAGTTGAAAATTGTCATGTGTTCTATTTTTACATTCTCACTTGTGTGATATTCCTTCCACAGATTAAAAACACAGCAGCAAATGTCCTGAGAGAAACATGGCTTATCTATAAGAACACCAAGCTGATCAAGAAAATTGATCACGCCAGAGTCCGACACCATCAGCGTAAATTTCTGCAAGCAATCCACCAGTAAGAATTATCTGCAACAACTGCCACTTAATCTCAACGTGGAAAATAATTTTGAATGTTGTAGTGTGGTTGAGAAGAGATACATTTATGTCTTTTTCTTTTCCAACATCAGAATGCGAAGATTCAAAATGGAACAGAGGAAACTAACTGACCAGGCCAACACAATTGCTGACCTTGCTAAGGTCAGAAGATGTAATATCAGTGATAACATTTTATGATTTCAGCTAATCATACATCGTTTGTTATTCAAATTAAATGTTACAAGGATGTTTTGTGTGCCTTAGTTTAATCTATCTTTAAAGTGCAATGCTTTTTTTAATAGACACAGAACATGATCTATGATCTGGTGTTGGAGCTGCAACATCGAAGTGAGGAACTGGACCGGAGGATTGTAGCTCTGGAGGAGAAACTCGATACAATACTTCTCTGTTTGCAGTCACTACCAGTTGTGCTGTCTCAAGCAATAACAAAGTTGCAGAAGGACTTCTTGGATGATTTGGCTTACCATGTCCCCTTTCTCTCCTCTGAGAGCCAAACAGTCCCTGCAAGGCAGCACTGTCCAGGCTCCACCAAACTAGAGACATCCTACAGAAAATGACCTCGCTTAGTAGTTTAAACAAGATGTAATGACAAAGTGATTTATTTTATATTCCTTTTAGTGATTGTGAACACAGACTTGATTCTTCTTCTGCTGCTAAAATGTGATGGGACTTCAAGGATCATTTTTTTTATCTCTAAATTAATTTGGCTGGGTGATTTATTTAATGTGATTATCCTGTAAAATGTTTTGAGCGAATTGTTTGTTATGAATTAATTTTCTGATAGGCGCAGAAAGCTACTCACTCACTTATTGTAACTCCCTTTACATTCAGTAAGGGGGTTAGAAACACTGCATGTAGAATGTAGACCTGATATTAGCTTGCATATGTGTATATAATTTAAAACATTAAATATATTTCAATTTCCCTCAATAATAAATTGTATTCTCAATTATAATTTATTTAAAATAATTTAATCAGACAAAACAATTAAAGAGTGACTTTAATTGACAATATCCTTGTGACCTTAATTCATATTTTGATCTGCAATGACACAGTACAGTACATGGAGATATACATTGTATGTAAGGTTAAGAGAGATACAGTACATGGAGATATACATTGTATGGTTTAGCAACATGTAAGGTTAAGAGAGGAAATTAAAATTGTAAATACAAGCAGACAAAAAATTAATCTTACACAGTTTGATCTTAGTTTAACAGCGCACAGTTTATATATTTTAGGAGAATGTTTTTAAATTCCTATTTTTAATGTGCCAATGATTTTGATTCAACACAATCCAGTGGTCTTAAGCATATATAGTAGTGTATATTCTACGGTAGCATTTAAATTTAATGAATGTAAAAAGTTTTAAAAACGTATAATGAAAATACTTGTTTACACAGGGCATGCAACAATGAAGCAAAGATAAACGAAGAGGCCAAGAGGATTTACTGTTCGCTACAGACTCCCGCGATAATACATGCCGGAGGCAGGCTGCACCCACGAGAATGTTATTTCGCGCGCTGGCACTAGGCTCCGGTCACTTTTTAAAATGACAGCTCTATCAACCAATCAGCGTAAAGACGTTGAACGCAAGTGTCCAATGGTAGCAGCATTTTTTTTACTGCAGGCTGGGTATCAAAGTCTTGAAGAATAACTCATTGATCAGTCTCCAACAAGGCACAGAGTTGGTTGTACTCACCTTTATAGAAAAAAAAAAGTATTTCAGGGAAAACGTTCGTGTTATTCTGTTTACGTCATTTCTTTTCACTTGGACGAGCAAACAGGTAAACACATTTCTACTTAATATAACTTTACCTTTCTTTCATTTGAATTACTTAACCATTAGCTAGCCGTACTAATGTTAGTGTTGGTTAACTTAATTAAGGTCGACCTCACTACTGTTTGCTCTCATGAAAAGTGGTTTAGTCACATGCAAACTGTTTATGCTCATAATGTGCTCATAAAGTGTAGGCAGAGAGCCATTGTATCACAAGTTGGTATATTGGAAGCTGTGATAAGAGAAGGCGTTGAACTTGACTACTGTGACCTGTCTCTGGTGTTGTTTTTCTGCTGTGTATTCTTCATAGTAATGCAGCACATGTTGTCCTGCTGTATCATTACTTGGGAATATTAAGCAACAATAGCTCAACAACCTTTGACTGAAATTCGGATTTCCTCTTTTTATTTAACATAGTTACTTTGTAAAAATATTTGATTTTCTTTGCATCTGGGGAAATAATGGCTCGTGTGGGGGATAACCTGAATATAAAGCGACGGAGTGGTTTGATTTGGGGTGTAGCGCTAAGCGTGTTGTTTACTGGTTTATTCATCGTTGGTAACCCCCACGAACAGAACAGCGCTGGGATAATAAAAACAAACGGCCGGTCAGATCGCCTTTTTGGTGCTGTGTGTGTTTAAAGCAGAATATATGTCGACTGAGATGTTTCCTCTTTACAGTAATCGTATATTAAAATTATATAAAATGATCGTATATTGTATTTTATTGTCAGGAAATGCAGGCACATTGTTTGCTAGCGCTCCCTCGCGTCCGGATGTGACTTCTTTAAAAGAAGTGGGAGTGGCCTACAGCCCAGTTTCCCGCACTGTATTTAAATCAGCCTGTTCCCTCCCTTTCTCTTTATCTAAACTGACATAAGCCAACAGCGCTGTTTCACTAATTTGTATTGTGTATGTTGTAGTCCACACAAGTCGTCCGTAGCCGTTTACTTTTGGTATAATACAATTCAAAGTAAAGCAGAATAAGTTACTCGATAATTGAAACCCAATTGAACGCTCACACTGAGCAAACATTTTCACAGTATTGAGGAAAAAAAACATCCTTTCCCAATTGTTTTCAAGACAGCAGACCGTTTTTGTTGTATTATGACTCATTGCATAGATATTTAGGTTCCTAGCTGTTTTATGATATGAAACACTCTTTGTTGATCATGAAAATACAATGCGCAATGTTTGGATTTTTAAAAACAGTGTCTGATTTTCAAAAGAGTGGCACATTTTTGAAGAAGTAGAATACAAAAAAACCCCACTAACTTTTAACTTTGAATTTGACATGCATGTCTTAAATTAATTCAAATGTTTAACGTAGTTTCTACAAAAATGTTTTGGTGTTGAGTCATACTAAGTGGTTACCATATCTATTCCCGGGGCCCCAGCTCTGCCTATTGACTCTTCAGGATTGGGCTTTCCTGTTGCCATGCAATGTAATGGAGACCATACAATGGCTCCACCAGAGTCATGAAGCCATCATATAGGGCTACTTATATATATTTTACTCTCTGTGTTGGAATTGGCACAAGTTCTGAATATGTTGAAAGAGGAAATTTACTTTTTTTTTTTGTCTGGGTCATGGCTCTGCTGTCAACACAGGGCAGCTGCAATGTGGATTCAAGTGCGCACAATGGATGGGAAGGAAACCCACCGGGTGGATTCCCTGTCCAAACTAACCAAGGTGGATGAGCTACGTCTTAAAATTGAAGAACTCTTCAAGGTCGAACCGGAAAGACAACGCTTGTTCTATCGCGGTAAGCAGGTAAGATGTCATCTGTAAATTGTCTTCATACCAGGTTGTCTCTACAGCATTAGAAATGGCAATCTTAAAGACATCTAGTGATTATTGGAGGGTATACCATCACTATATCTTATCTGTTGTTTGTTTTTGTTTTGTTTGTTTTTTTAGATGGAGGATGGCCACACAATATTTGACTACAATGTTGGGCTTAATGATATTGTGCAGTTGCTTGTCAGGCAGAAGCTTCCTTCTGTTAAAGTTGTCAAAAGCAGAGACAAAGAAGCTGAGCTCTCAGACTCAGATTCTGGCTGTGGTTCAACTCAGAGCGAGTGTGACAAGAGTTCCACTCACAGTGAGGTTGAGGCTCAAACTGCCAGCAACTCTGCGCAAACTGACACTGCAGAGCTCATTGATCCAGGCTTTGGATTCTTCAAGGTGAGGCTTGAATTAAAGTGCTGTTTTTAGAGTTTATGTGAATATGTAAGTGTTAATGTAAACTTCATAATGTTTGTGCTGGTAACGTTGCTAAATTTCTTGTTGGGGAATAGTTAATGTAAATACTACATAAACACAGAATGTTAATGGATTGCAGAGGTGTGTGGAAGTTATTAACCAGGAACGTATTCAGCTCTATATGCCTTATTCTTTTTTTTTTCTGTTGTATTTATAGATCAACGAGCTAGTTGATGCACGCGACTTAAACATGGGAGCATGGTTTGAAGCTCAGATTGTAAATATCACAAAGACCACCAAAGCATCGAAAGAGGAGGCTGCAGAGGCCCACCCATCTGAGGAGGAGGAGATACTGTACCATGTAAAATATGAAGAGTAAGAAGCATTTCTCTTAACAGTTTATGATCTCTAGTGTCATTTAAACATTTTGAATGACTGTTCTTTAAGCCTCCATTGTTTTTTGTTTGTTTTTAAGTTTTCTAAAAGGCAAGAAGTACTTCATTTTTCATCTGGTATTTTAAAGTTGTTACAGTTTCCACCACAAAATTGGCACCTGAAGATCTAGGTTTGAAGCAGCAGCTGTCTTTTTGTTGAAAATCACTCATGTTTCTAGTGATAATGTGAGTGTAAAGAAAGTGGTTTAGAATAAAATGAAAACTGTTCAACTACACCCCTGGCACCACCGTGCAGGAAGCACCTGTGTTAATGTGTGCCTTCTGTTATAACTGAAACCTTCAATTGTTTTTAAATTGCAGTTACCCAGAGAATGGGGTAATCCAGCTGTTGGCAAAGGATGTTCGACCTCGGGCGCGTACCGTTTACCAGTGGCATCAGCTGGAGCCGGGAATGATTGTTATGCTCAACTACAACCCAGACGATCCCAAAGAACGTGGGTACTGGTATGATGCTGAGATCCAGAGGAAGAGGGAGACGCGCACCATCAGGGAAATCTATGCCAAAATTATTCTTGGGTAAGAGTCTGATATTAAGTCAAATACCAGCATTCAGTTTTTTTTTTATTTCAGAAGAAATTTGTTTTTCTTTTCTTGTCATTGTGTCACCTTTACTGTTGATTGATGTTTTTGCCTGTTGTTTGAGATTTTTTTTTCTTCTTCTTTAGTGATGCTGGTGACTCTTTAAATGACTGCCACATTATGTTCATCACTGAAATCTACAAAATTGAGGAGCATGGCTCTAGTGCTGATGCTCCAGCTGGATCTGAAAGCCCACTTAAAAGTAAGATTTTTAATATATATATATCTTTTTTTACAGTTATTTGAGCACTAAGTGTCTTATTAGGTCACTGTAGTTAAAGATGTACAGAGATGAAACAAGTCCTTATTTACTTTTTTACTATTATCTATTACATCTATTACCTAGGATCAAATGGACCGGAGTGCAAGCTCTGTAAAGATGATCCCAAAAAGAACTGTCGCTCGTGTAACTGCCACATCTGCGGCATCAAGCAGGATCCTGATAAACAGTTACTGTGTGACGAATGTGACATGGCCTATCACATATATTGCCTGAACCCACCGCTTACCTCCATCCCTGAAGATGAAGACTGGTCAGTAACAGTCATCCACCATTTTACCATTCTGGTTTATGTCCTGTGCATGAAATTTATTCCACGTGTGTTGCAGGTACTGTCCAGGTTGTCGTAATGACGCTAGTGAGGTTGTGTTAGCCGGAGAGAAGCTAAAAGAGAGCAAGAAGAAATCAAAGATGGCCTCTGCAACGTCCTCCAGCCAAAGGGACTGGGGCAAGGTGAGTGGCACAGAAAATCCTCTCTGAATTTAAGTTGACTTTAGGTACGGTTATAAAAGTTAAATATTAGTTGCATTAATGCGGTGAAAGCTTATTTGCAGTTCTGTTATTCCAGATCTTTATATATGAATGTTGTCATTTAGGGAATGGCCTGTGTGGGTCGTACCAAGGAGTGCACCATTGTACCATCTAACCACTACGGCCCAATTCCTGGTGTTCCTGTGGGGTCCCTGTGGAAATTCAGAGTGCAGGTCAGTACATTCAAGCTTTTCAATTAACAACATTTAACAATGTACAACATACAGTACTTAATGAGCATTAGCAGTCATGTTTCTAGCTGTCCCCTGCAGAGGGAGCCAAACGCAGTTTCTGGTCCCTAAATCAAGTGCTTTGTTATTAATATATAGATATATAGATAGAGAGAGAGAGTCTACCTAATTCTGTAAACAAGACCTCAATGAAGAAAATAAACGGGTGACCTCTGCTGGTTGTTGTACGTAATGACTAATATGTGTATACTGGTCGCTTGGCTGTTGTAGGTCAGTGAGGCTGGCGTCCACAGGCCTCATGTAGCAGGAATTCACGGCAGGAGCAACGATGGTGCTTACTCTCTGGTGCTGGCTGGAGGTTATGAAGATGATGTGGTATGTCTTTATTCCTCCCTTTAACCAGATAGAGGCAAATATTATATAGGAAAATTGATTGTTTCTAAATTTTATATATAATCTAGGATGATGGCAATGAATTTACCTACACTGGCTCTGGAGGACGTGATCTTTCTGGGAATAAAAGGACTGCTGAACAGTCATGTGATCAGACACTCACCCACATGAACCGGTATGTTGGTAGAAGATGTGGAATTTCAAATACAATATTGCGTTTCTGTGTTAAATGTGTCTTCTGTGGTTTTGCACAGTGCTCTGGCTCTCAACTGCAATGTCCATTTAAATGACAAAAATGGAGCGGAGTCCAAGAACTGGAAAGGAGGCAAACCTGTCAGAGTTGTGCGCAACTGCAAGGGTCGCAAGCACAGTAAATACTCTCCTGAGGAAGGAAACCGTTACGATGGCATTTACAAGGTACAAATTACAAAAACCTTGGATTGTGTTTGAAGTGACAGGAGGAGACAGATGTTGCATTTTAGTTATGATGTTATTATTTTTTTAAAAATTCAAATTTTGTCAGGTGGTGAAGTACTGGCCTGCGAAAGGTAAATCTGGGTTCTTGGTCTGGCGGTATCTGCTAAAACGTGACGATGACGAACCAGCGCCATGGACAAGAGATGGAAAGGAGCGCATCAAGAAGCTGGGTCTGACCATCCAGGTAGACATTAGACTAGTATTGTGCAAATTCTATTTAGTGCCATTTTAGTGGAGGCTTAGTAGGGGCAGTGGTGGCTTAGTGGTTAAGGAAGCAGACTTGGGTCCAGAAGGCTTCAGGTTCAAGTCCACCAGCTGAGTTGCTCTGAGCACGGCACCATCCCCACACACAGCTGCCCACTGTTCACTTTAGTGATGAGTTAAAAGGTCACATTTGGTTGTGTGCAGTGGTGTGCTGTGTCACAATGACAAGTAGTTCACTTCCTTCATTTTGAGTTGAGTCAGAGTCCTTCACAAGAGACATTACAACAGTTAAACACTAATATTGTCTTTTTTTGACACGATGTAACTCATTATTCTGTGCACATTATTCTATCCTATGCATTTTTGAAAGATGTGTGGCATCAAAAATATGTGACCTAACTTTGAAGGTTCACCCACATTTGTAATGTTTTTCAATTGACCCTGTTGTTGATGCAGTACCCTGCTGGATATCAGAAGGAGAAGGAGAACAAAAATGAAGTGGAGGAGGAGACGGCAACACCTAGCAAAGCAAAGAGGAAGAGAAATTCTCAGGGCAGTGGTAAGTCAAAGGGGTATATTGACCAACCTGGGGTTAGTTCTGATAATACTTGAGGGAACCTGTTTACACTATGTCTAACTTAAATCAAATGTACATTTCCACTCATCTTTGGAGATTCTAATTCATTTATACATTTCCACTCCCACTACAATCCTATAGAATCCACTAAAACCTCACCTGGCAAGACTCCTAAGAAAATGAAGGTGGAGGTGTACAAACTTTCTAAGGAGCAGAAGACCCTCATCAAGAATGACAAGCTGAACAAAAAGTTGTGGGATGAAGCCATGGAGTCACTGTCACTTGGACCGGTAAGGATGTCAGTGTATCTGCACGAGACCAAACAAATTATGTTAATTTAACATGTCCACTTGAGGCCTCAGGATGGATATTCTTTATGCATTTCCCCATGATCTTTCCAACAAAATGCATTGCATTTGTATAAATATTACAATGACTGTCTGTCAGTGTTGAGCAAATGCCTTTGTTTTGACTTAAAGCGTTCATAAAATGAATGTGTAATTTTTTGTGTGCTTACTTTATTTGCTGCAGAAATTTTTGAATAAGGTTGAGGAAGTTTTCCTCTGCATTTGCTGCCAAGAAGTGGTCTTTCAGCCCATCACCACAGAGTGTCAACACAATGTCTGCAGGGTAAGAGTCCATTCATGGTGTTATCTTGATAGTTTGCAAAGCATAATGGCTGAAGTGGCTGTTGATACCTATTACCTACACTACCATTTATGACCTAAACATAAGTAATAGATCTTAAATGTAGTAACAGAGAGCCACTGTATTTATTTGTGTTTTTTTTTTTTTAACTCTAGGAGTGCCTTCAGCGATCCTTCAGAGCAGATGTGTACACCTGCCCAGCCTGCAGACATGACTTGGGGAAAAACTACTCCATGACCGTCAACAAATCTCTGCAAGATATTCTTACTCAGTTCTTCCCAGGGTACAGCAATGGGCGATGATCTCCAGCTCTGTGCTGTCCTTGAGGAAAATCATAGTAACTGTAAGGGGAATCTTCAGCTAAGGCAATAAAGAATCTGTTTCTCATAATATATTTTTATGATGATAAAACTACAATGTTTTTGGACTTTGGTGCTACATAATTTTTTTTTTTCCAACATGCATCTGCCCTGAGTGTAGCTGGTTACTGATATATTTATAGTGACTTTAACCTCCTGGTCCCCTTACTCTGTTAATACTTTTAAACAGTTTTTATTTACATATTGTTCTGGTGTTTTTAATACAAGTGTCAGTTGTCTTGGTAAGTTTAGCAGAACTCCTCAGGAGGATGTTAAGCCATTTTATTCAAATTACCTGCCGATTCTTTTGGAAATTATTCTGTTGTTGGCTTCGCTTAGCTGCATTGAGTCGTCACTTTGGTTGCCTTATTCAATCTAGCCCTAGATCTGGAAACTTGATTGGCTTGGATTGGTCTGACAGGAGAATGTGTGTTCCCATTAACTGTGTACTTCACTGTATGTAGTATGTCTGTACTTTGAAAGCCTTGTTTTTATGATGTGGCTTTTTCCCCAGGAACCGTAGATGTTCCTTGAATTTGCCCTGATTTCTGACATTGCATTAGTGTTAAAAGACCTTTTATATTATAAGGCATTTCATGCAATCTCACACTGAACCTTTAAGGTTCAATTAAATCCTTTCCGTTTTTGTCTCAAAGAAACATTTGTTTCAAAGGTGTCCTCAGAATTGCGTCTTGGTCCATTTGTATTTTATCCATTTTTATTACATTTGTATTTTAAGTTTCAACATTTTGGGCCAAAAGCTGCTAAGAATTTCTATTAAATTTAGTTAATTTGAATCCTTGGCAGAATTGAAATGGTTTCTATTGATGAGGTCCAAAAAGCAAAAGAAAGTTTGTGCTTAATGTAGAACCTGTAGAACAGCTTTTTTTGCCCCTTTTATTGACCTTAATAAAGTTTAGAAATTTATTTTGCTGAAACTAAAACATGTACATTTAATCTTGCTCCCATCTGTTAGGCATTTTTCAGTTAGATTTTGTCTCCTGTATTTTTTAATCCAATCTCTTCTGAAGAAAAAGCAGGAAATACTTTCATTGACTTGAAATGTAGGTACATGTCTGACACTGCTCCTGAAAAATAACTTAATACCAAATCAACTAATAAATGACGTTTCTTTTACCACATGCCGTTTGTTCAAGTTGAAGTGTTCAAGTGCAAGTTCAGCAGCAATGTTACACATTCATGACACATTCATCCACATACCAGCACTTTTTTTTGAGACAAGGATTTACATAAACTGGGAAATGTATATATTCTTAAATTGTGTAATTTTTTTTTTAGTCTCTAAGTTTTATATGTAGTTTTTAGAAATGCCTGCACAAATTTGCTGCAAAATTGTCAATAAATCTTCAGTGTTTTACAACCAAAAAGGTTAAGGCTTGTTTAGATTTCAATAAGGATGTTATGGGAATTTATTTATTTGAAACCAAAACTAGTTACATTACTTTTTTTTTTTTTAAAGGCGTTTCACCTCTCTAGTCATAATACTTCGTTCAGTTGCCCTCGATGTTTTGGATCGAATGACCTGGATGACTGAGAACCTACACAGATATTTATTTGCTTTTTATATAATTACTTCTGAAAAGACTTTTCTCGGAACATCACTATAAGTGACTATTTGTCTCTTAAAAATACAAAACATAGTGGTGGCTTTGTTGTGTATCGGCTTTGTAGAGATGTAAACACGAGTCTACCTTGATTTGCATTGCCTGCGACTGTTCACATAATGGCTGACAGTGCAGAGCAAACCAACTGTGTGTACGTGCGTGTGTGCACATCGGTTAAATACACGGATCAGGATGCAGGTCATGAAATACCACCGCTGATTGGTAGAATGTTATGTCTGTTACTGGATTAACCAATCGTGGTGTCCGTCTACTGGCCTAGTGTCCTAATTTCCGTGTCTTTGGGCCAATCTTTGTGCTTTGCTGTTGAAGTGGGCGTGACTACGACATGGTCTCCAATAGCTAATGCTAGAAGAAAACCGACTAAGAGAATATTTCAGAACCGAAACAAATCTAACTAAACATAGAAAGCGACAAGGATACCACAACGCAGGAGGTAATTTTTACTATACACTTAGTCATTTCAATCGTTATGCACTTACTATAGTTAAACGCTTGCATATGTGGTGTTCTTCGTCGCGGTGGTTTGTTTTTAACAGCAGAAATCGGAGCAGCTAGCGATGAGCTAAGGTAGTGTTAGCCATCGTTTAATGGCACGATAGAGTGCAGCTTTACAACAGTTTTAATTTATATCCGCTTCTGTGTGGGTATACCGTTTCGACACAGATTTTGTGGATGTTTTACTATTGTAAAGCATTCTGCAGTAAAGTAGTTCTTCGTTTTTGCTTTAAATGCTAACAGTTAACAGTCAGTTGTGCATAGTCGTTATTGCCAGTACTCAACTACTCAACCCAACTGCTTTCTTTGCTTAAAATTGAATTGCAACAATTATAAAACAAAAGGGGTTTCATTATAGTGCTTTGCTCTATAACAAATGTGTTGCGAGGTCATCATGTTGGAGCCATGAAAGTAGTTGCAGGCCCAGCTGGATTTAAAGGGTCTCTGGGGGCGTCCCTGTTTTTTGTGGTGAGACAGTGGTTATTTGAAAATACTTATTATAACCTGGGGTTCCATAAGATGTGGCTTTATTTGTGTTTTTGTAAACTTAAGATGGAAACAGAGGCCTACATAATAAAATATTAAATATAAAAATATATTTTTCACTATTAGGATGTTATAAATTTAAATGTCTTATATTTAAGGTACATTTTTCTGGCTGTTCTGTCTTTTTTTTTCTTAAAATTCCCTTAAGTATTCCATTCAGGATTTTGGTAACTTCTGTTGTACCCTCAAGATTCTTCCCCTTCTCTGAGTTCAGATCCTTCCATAATTATTCAACAACAGTGGGGAATTGCACCAGTCAAATTAATTTCACAAGGGAAATAGAATTAGACACAGGGGATAAGACACTCAGAGCATCAGCAAAACAGGCACAGCTGCAGATCTGAAATCCAACAAATCCTGGTTGGGTAGAAACACACATTATGGCTTCTATACTCAAATGTTGTAAGATGAGTTTACCATTTAACCAGTTATAGTAACTGTAAAACCTTATATATGCATATTGATGTATTTTTAGTAGTTCTTGTTCATTAAATGGAAAAAAGTAGAGTTGAATACAAATATTAAATTTTAATTTTCTGTTCCCTTTTCCTTAGGTCCACCTGCAAGAGTTAACCACATAAATGGCTACTGAAATGCCCATGGACACAGGGCCAGCACCTCCTCCTGCCCTTTCCTCAGACCCAGTTCCTTCTGTCTCCCCTACCAGCTTTGGTGAAACTCGAGACCAGATTCCGACCCAGGAGCCAGCAGTAGCTGAAACTCCTCAGGCAGCATTGACATCAGACCATAATGCTGCTGTAGACTCAGGGGTGCCAGTAGGACATGTTTCAGGTCCTGAGGTTCCCCCCACCTCTCAGCCACAACCACAAGTCACTACCAAGAACCCCAGCTGCAAGATCATGACATTCCGGCCCACCATGGAAGAGTTTAAAGACTTTGCCAAATACATGGTTTACATGGAAAGTGAAGGAGCTCATCGTGCTGGTGTTGCAAAGGTGTGGCAACACACTCCTCACATACTCAAATTTTTAATCAAATCTCATCATACTGTCCATGCAAAACTTAAACAAATACCTAAACCCCAGCACATTTATATGATGCAGTTTAACCAGCAAACTTTCTGTGTAGATTTTATATCAAACAAATATAACAATGTATACGTTTCCCTTTTTTTGTAACAGCTGATATATTAGATATTTTTTAATCCTTATGTTTACATTTTTGTTCATTGTTTTAATAACAGTCATTTATTTCCCCTTGACAGGTGATTCCACCACAGGGCTGGAAGCCACGAAAATGCTACGATAGCATAGAGGACATGGTGATTCCAGCTCCCATCATGCAGGTGGTGACTGGTCAGTCTGGTCTGTTTACCCAGTACAATATCCAGAAGAAGTCAATGACTGTGGGGGAGTATCGTAAGCTGGCCAACAGCAAAAAGTGAGTTGGTTCATAGTCCTGAATATTTACTTTTAAATATGCGTTCATACTTGTCTTCATCATAGGTTTTAGAGCAACATGTTCTTCGAGCCACTGTCAAAATGTACAATAATGACTAAAATCCACAAATCTTATAATTTTTTTGCATATTTATCATGGCATTTTTCTTTATTAATTACTATATTAATAATCATATCATTTGGTTTATTCACATATTATAAACACACACATCTACCTGCTGTTATTTTTCTGTTCTACAGTAGAAACCAAGTGTTTAATGTTGTCATATTGAAGTCCCTGTCCCCTCTTTACCTGTTATGTAAATACCTTATTAATTGTTATCTAATTTCTACTGTTTGTGCAAGTAAATACAAGCAAATGTTGTCTGCCTGCAGATCTTACATTGTTTGTGTTTTGTTCTTAGGTACTGCACACCACGCCACAAGGACTTTGATGATTTAGAGAGAAAATACTGGAAAAATCTGACATTTGTGTCTCCTATATATGGTGCAGATGTTAGTGGCTCCATCTACGATGAGGTGAGCAGGCCTCGTTGTTAATTTGAATTGGAACGGTAATTGTAATCTGATGTCCATAACATAAGCTTCTTTTATTCTTCATTGTTATTGGCCCACAGCACCATCTGGTGGTAATTACCCAGTCCCTGCAGATAATTTATTAGTCTTCACGTTTCTCTTGTACAGGACATAGACGAGTGGAACATTAGCCGCCTCAACACTCTGCTGGACATGGTAGAACAGGAGTGTGGTATTGTTATTGAGGGGGTAAATACTCCCTATCTGTATTTTGGCATGTGGAAAACTACATTTGCCTGGCATACTGAGGACATGGACCTTTACAGCATCAACTACCTGCATTTTGGACAGTCCAAGTCCTGGTAAGTCAGAGTTTTTTTAAGTGTGTATCTTTAGCCTTAGAAAGCACTTAAATGCAGCAGTAGATATGCACTTTACACAATGTAACAATTAGAGCACTCTTAAACTGTGGTAAATATGAATAATTTCTAGTAAGTCTTATATTTCCCTGGACATTCATTATTTTATTATGCGTAAATCATGATTGCCATTTTGTTTTTCAAAATCACCCATGACCAAAATGTTTCACATTTCTTACGTCTTGTCATACTTGATTTAGTTCTTCCTCTCAGTGTCGGTGAGCTGTTGTATCTTGTATCTATTACATCTCTGCAGTCATTTTATTCTTCACATTTATGTTTGTGAAATTATTACAGATATGAAACACACACACATTCTTCAGCCCTGGCAGTCAATCTCTTCTTTTCTCTTTTTGTTCTTCCACCATTTACTTCTGTGCTTTTTAAAAAAAATAATATTTCTGACGCCCTGTCAATCAACTGTCCACCACAACACACACACCAGCAGATCTGCTGTCAGTTGAAAGTCTGCTCTCCGAACATGTCAGTGGAGGTTCGGGGAAAGGCAGACGAAAGAGAATTTAAAGGAATATTTGGGAGCATCGCAGAGCAGGCACTTCAAGGAATGGAGGAATATTTTATACGTCCATCAGGTTTCAGCCTTTTCTTTATTCCACCGGTTTTGAAACACTGAAGTTTGACTTTTTTCTTTCAACCTGGAACAGCCATGTTAATACTACTAGAATACTGTAGCCCTGAATGTGAAACAGATGTGAAGGGACATCACAAGCTTGTGATGAAGTTGAAAAATTGGTGAGGCAATAGCTGAACTTTGTGGTTGGTTTTCCTTAAAGTTAAACTGCCATGGTATTCTAATGATTTCATGAGTATGACCCATTGAGTATTCATATTCTAATAATCTCCTTATTAGAATATGAATACTGGTATGCTCCACCCTGGTGGTTATCTCGTCATGGTGCACAGCTAACCACGTTTTCTGTTATCGCCCAGGTTATAACAGACGTTTACAAAAATCAAGAATTCAATTTAGGGATGCAGAATGCTAATGCTCTGGATGGCATCAGCATTGTAATGTGAGGACATGGTCGTTGCTTCTTGTTTGTCTGTTTTTTTTTCTGCTGCCAGTATGACAGACGTGTTGCTGCTATGGAAACTGTGCTCTTAGGAGGGAGGGAAGATTAGGAGACAACACTGATCTGTTGATTTGTTTAGTTTGACTCTTGGATGCAATTGATCACAGGAGACATGTTTTCTGGTGCGAGTGTCTCTGAGCTGCACATTTTCGTTCTGTAGTTTTCCTTCTGGAGGAAATAACCACTAAAAAATGTTTTCGTGATTTTTCCTATCAGATGACAAAAACAAAACAAAACACTGTAAACGTAACAGATCCATCCAACCAACCAGCAAACCTGCATGGAGGTGAAATGTCATCACCCAGCAGCTGTTGTGAAGTTGATTGTTCTATTTTTGAACTCAAAAGCACACTAAAAACTTGTGGAACTTGTGGGGGATGCAGTTCTTGTTACTAAGGTTTCCTGCATTTGTACTACAAAACTATTTTAAATATCTGGTTTCAATCAGATTAGATATACAAACATCCCAAATGTCACACATTCTCTATCATCTTTACTTCCATTGTATGTCTGCAACCCTTTGTTCATTGAATAACATCAATCTGTTTAAAGTTTTGTGCATATTTATCATAGTATTTATTCAGAAAATATAATTTATATATGAATAAATTAAAGAAATAATTATTTTTATGAATAAACTAAACACTAACGTCAACTCTTTCTCCTGTTGCCCTGTGCCTATTAGCTGCAGGACAAATTACACATAATAACCTGATAAATTTAATTGTCTCAGTCATTACACGTTATCTTCAAGTGCAAAATGCACCCCACGTAATCATAAACGGTCACACAGGCACATGGAATAATTGCGTCCTTACCAGTACAACAAATGTGCGTATAATTAGCAGTATATTTGCTCAGTAGAATAGACCATTAACAACGTGGATTTAAATACACGTGGTTCTTGTCACTTTCTCTTCTGCCAAATTGCATAAAGAACCTCGGTAAGAAGCCTCTGATAGGGGATTGCTGCATAAATCCAGGCTATAATAATAAGCCATCGGGAGATGGCGCAACTTTTGAAATTCCGTAGTTTTGTCTGCAGGGGGCAGTGTTGCACCAAATTAATTTGACCGAAGTCATCTGTACTTTAATGTTTTTTATTTTTTTCATTATTCTCCTTCTCTCTTTTCACTACCATATATACCTTCTCTCTTCATGTGTCGTCGTCTCTCATGTCACTCAATCTTTGTTCTTTATGTGTTAGTCTAAAACATCTGTGTGGTTTTTGATGCTCTTGTAGGAAAGGTTTTGTATTTTCTTTTTGGAGCATCCTGAGATTATGAGCAAAAGTATAAAGAGTAGCCTGAAATATAAACATTTAACAATCTTTGCAGATAAGATATAATGTTTATAGTTAAAGAACACAATGGATTTTCATTCTTAAAACAATAAGTGCAGAGGGCTGTAAAATAACCTATCATCACCAAAAAAAAAATTCTCCTCTGTCTCTCACCAGTAATTTCCTGAAACGTCCCCATTTCCTTAACAGCGAGATGTTAGACTGTTGTGTTAATTCTTGTCTTTAATTCTTTAAATTTTTAAATAGTTGTTGACATTCAGAATGGTAAACATTTGTTTTTCTAATGGGTCAACCTTTACCAAACTAATGACGTCCCCTTTTGCAGGTACGCCATTCCACCTGAACACGGCAAAAGGCTGGAGAGGCTGGCACAAGGTGAGAAGAATCTGTTCAATGCAATCCTTCATTTTTCCCCTTCATTATTTTCTCTATCCTCTCCCAGGAATCCATGAACATACCAGTCACCCCCCCCCCCCCCCCCACACACCACAGCACTCTTTGTTGTTCTACCTCACACAGGAGCATAGAAAGAAGGAGCGGCTCTGAGCTGCTCCTCGGCTCTGCTTCATTCTCCTGAAGCATCAACATGTGCAGCAGTGTTGAGAACCTTTCCACAACGATCAACTAACCTGCAGTTTTTTTTTGTCTGGGTGACACAAAGGCCCCAACAATAACCCTGTATTATTTTATGCTTTTATAATGATGATAAGGGCATATATGTCTTCAGTCACCTGACTGTGCTGAAATGGAGCTGAAAAAGGGATGAGCAGCTTGATGCACATGGGGGTGTGTAGTCAGTTTAGTCAGCTCCATATGTCGAATCTGGAGGACAGACTGAATAAGCAGAGTTGAGCAGCGCCGCATATCTGCTCTGTTCTGAGAGAAAATCTACAGGGTCTCTCTCTCTATGTATATATATATATGTGTGTGTGTGTGTATATGAGAGCAAACTGAGCTTTGGTTGTGTGTGTGTGTGTGTGTATGAGAGCAAACTGAGCTTTGGGTTTTTTTTCCTCAACATTTTCTATGCTGCAGTGAAGCAAATATGTTGTAAAATGACATTAACTACATTTAGATATTCTTGACCCATGTTCTGTGATTAGTCAAGATTGTCTTGTGAATTGCATGTTAATCAGTGTGAGGTATGAGATGTGTGGACAACCAGGGATTTTTGTTGGTGCAATACATTATGACAATTTGACAGTTTCTTCATGAGGTTATTTGTAGGAATCTTTGGTTTTAATTATATGTAGCAACAAGTACAATTTCCTATTTTTCTATGTTCCCTAGACAATTGTCAAATGTTGTTGTGAACGACGTTTAAGTTTTAGTATTTGATCATACGTTTAAGTTCATTGCAAGCATTGGACCACTGCGTTATGATTCCAAATAATTACATTTGTTCCTGTTTTTTGCAGACTAGCCACACCTTTGCTCACAAAAACCTTAATGATAAATTATTGCTTGAAATGTTTCTTAATTTCCATTAAGTCAATCAAACCTCAATACTAACAAATAACAGCTTAAACAAATACTCTTTTAATGTGTGTGAATATGAATTCACCCTGGAAATGTCCCCACATTTACTACTATGATAGCACTAGAACTAACAGTTCTACCTTGGGCAGATTTAGATTGGCTTCAGCCTTCAACTGCTGCTTAATGTACGTATATCCCCTGTGCTGATGCAAACTAGTCAGTCATTTGGCCTTAGATCCATTTTATATGATTTTTTTTCTCTAATTGAGAGATTTCTAATTAGACAGATATGTGGGTTTTGATCAAAGCTGTACAAAAAGAAAATTAACAAATGTTACTGGTAGAATACATGCAGTCGACATCTGTTGTCATCCTTCATGTCAGCACTCGGCTCTCCGTCACAGTCAGACTGCAGCCTTCTTTGCTTTCTGACTTCCTCTCTTATCTTAGCAGCTGGCAGTGGGAGGAAAGCAGTGGAAACATTATTTAATAAGCACCCACTGACCCATCAAAGGTACCGTCAGCACAGGCAGCCAACTGTTTACGAGATCCTTAAAGGACTGTTGTGAGTTCATTTAGTGACAATGCGTAATGGGCTTTGGACTGATGTGTTGAAAATTCCTTGCCAAATATTTGGCACAGTGACAGCTGTTGTTTTTTTATCACTCTTTAATTATTTATTATTTGTTTCCTTCAATATTTTAAACCTTTTTACATTTAGAAGTGCTGGCTGGGATTACATGGTCTGAAGCAGGAACTTAATTTTCTACTCAAAAAGACAGAATGAAGCCTTTAAGTTAATATTACCCTGCAGAGAACTCAGAGAGCCAGCTGCATTTTAATAGGGATTAATATCCCGGCTGTGTCGGCACATTATTCACCTTTATCAGCTCCAACAAGCAGGCAGGCGAGAGAATAGAGACCCTCCCTGCCTCTCTCCTGCTCTGTAGAATGGAACATAGGCTGAAACAATGCAAAGAAAATGAAGGATGAAATAAGCTTAGATTTTATTGTCGGCACATTGAATTTAAACTCGGTAGATTCATACACGAACGCCCCCTTTTAGAGTGTGTATAGATGATTCCTGAAAAGAGAAACTCATTTGATTGTGACTATTTTTTTTTGGCCTACACCAACAAACCCTGTCTGCTTTGAGTAACAGAATTTTGGTTTTAATATAGTGGAAAAGTCAGAAGGTTGTTTTATGATCCTAGCTTTTGGACTTTGCATGTGGAAATAGTTTGCAAAGGTTATCGTTTGAGCAAACATGAAAGGCATGCGTGCGGTTGTTCATTTACTACTTGTATTGTTTGATTGTTGAATCTTGGGATACTTGGGTTTTTGATTAGTGTTTTAAGTCTTTTTAGTGTTTTTCAAGGCAAGCACAATGTTTTAATACCAACAATTGCGGCAGTCGAATTGTATCGCCATGTATTGTATGTTAAACTGCGCTACAGTCTCACCTATGCAATTGTATCTCCCAGATACAAACCACTTTTTTGGCAGACAGTTTTGTTTTTTTGTTTTTTTTGATAAAATGATTGAAGAACTGGGATAATATTTGAAGGTCTTTAGCAGCCAGCGCCGCAGTTGCTGTTTGTTTGATAAACAATATTTACTGGTGAATAATTGATGCATTACAGCATGTTTTCAGTGACAAACTACCATGCTTCCCTGATATTTCTGTGTAGTCATGCATAGCTGCATCATTATATTTGAGTTTCTCTGAATGTTATCAATGATCAATTTCATGTGCAACACTCTACAGGCTTCTTCCCAGGCAGTTCCCAAGGCTGTGATGCCTTCCTTCGCCACAAGATGACTCTAATATCTCCATCCATCTTGAAGAAATACAGCATTCCGTTTGACAGAGTAAGTGGCAAAGATTTCACATTTTAAAAAGCCCCCCAACTCCAAATTAACCATTTGGTTTTTACACAAATGGAAAACAATTTAAACTTTTGATTCAATTTATCTTGTCTTTAAGTACTTTCCTTCTTGGTTTTACAATTGCATGTTGTTGAGAGTGATTTTATTTTATCATTCGACATCTATTATGCTATTGCAATAAATACCACACATTGTTGTTACTGTCAGCAGAAGATCCCAGCATTTTACATGAATTAATTCATCCATCCATATCTGTATTTCAAAGAACATATTAAACACTGATAGTATCATGCCAATTCCATGTGAAAAATGTCTACCTTCTTGCCTCTTGCAAGAGCAAAAAGGTATTTTGGATATATGAACTATTGCTTCCAGCTGAAAAAAAACCTTACTTCTGTTCCCTCCACGCTATGTCTGTCACCTTGTCTGGCTTGATGTGTCTCTTGATTGCCTCGATCCAAGCTTCACAGAAAAGTGAAGATCCACATCAGACTTGGAGAGCTTAGGGTTTGAGGCATCACATTCAAAAAGAGAAAAGTGCTTAACTTGTCCTCACATTTTTAAACATTCTCAGAGTTACACTGAGCTCCCGGGAACTCACTCGGCACTCTGAGAAGCAGACATGTTAGGCTGATTTAATTTTGCTCACATGTCAGAAAAGTTTCAAGAGAAAGTTATTTCTGAAAAGTTCAGTGTCCCTCAGTAAAACTGAACAAATTCTGAATCCCCAATTTCATTTACTATGCATTTGAGATAAATTAATAACACACTATTACATTTTACTACACAGGGTCAAGTTTCAAAAGAGATCAGACAAAGTAAAGCTGGAGGGAAGTAATGAAACTTACATATGTGCAGAATCACTTACATATTTAAAAAGTTAACATCAAGCTAAAGAGCCAATTGTTACTATTTTATTAATTTCTCCTTTTCCGTATTATTATTAAATAATGCAGCTGATAATGCAAACCATATAAAATGTCAATTTGATTCATCACAGGGTTGCTGTAGATTAATCACATTCAATTATGATTGAGATGAGATGAGACCTAGTGTTAAATGCCAACAGGGTTTAAATAATAAAAAAAAGCATTCAATTAATATTGTTTCTACTATATTCCAATCAACAGGTGACCCAGAACGAAGGGGAGTTCATCATCACTTATCCGTATGGCTATCATGCTGGCTTTAACCATGGCTTCAACTGTGCAGAATCCACAAACTTTGCCACACTGCGCTGGGTGGATTATGGAAAAATGGCCACTCAGGTAAGACCAGAACAGATGAATCAATAAAACCACATTGATCCAAGCACCACTCGCTCCTGGCTGCACAGATTTCTTTGATACTCATACTGGTCCTGTTGTAAATTTTGGTTTACTACTACTCGAGCTAGTATGGCTTTTTCAGATAAACACTTTGTAATGGTTGGACATTTTACAGTATTTTCTAAGTTTGTGTAAATACCTTTATGGACAGGACTGTGGGGGAAAGCGGCTTTTTAATCACATTTGTAAGGCAAGCTCCCAAAATGATGTCTATGCATCGGGCATGAATGTGAGACAGAGTGGGAATGATAAGGATAAACTGTGTGATTTTTACTGTTATGGAAGTTGATTGCTAGTCATAGCATTGCACAGCTAAATAGATGGATATATAAGAGATGATTTCTATCACCGATGAAATATACCATAGAGTCCATGTGTATATTTATTGCCTTGTGATGTTGTTTGTCAGGAATGTTACACTGGTAATTGAAGCTAAGAGTTTTTTTAGATTGCAGTTTACTTTGAAGTGATAATGACATTTGTCTTTATCACTTCAAAACTCAAGAAAATTGCAGTTTACTTTGAAGTGATAAAGAAATTTGTCTTTATCACTAAATATCACCTAAATATCACAACAATTCTGCGGGCGATTGTAGACACTTGAGAAGGTTTGATTTGATTGGGGATTCAGCTGCATTGTGTTTCCTCAAATACAGCATTTTAAATTATACAAGCAGTGACTGGTTATCTGCTTCAGTCCCTCTACACTAACTGTACCCTCAAATCCATCCATTGACACCAACAGCATCTTTGCTTGTGGGCTGCTGAGCATGAAATTGACAGGGCATGGTTTAGTTGTGGATGGGAGCTCAACTACTGTATAATGTCCCATGAAAGAAGCTCCTCCCTTTTTTCAAGCAATTATATTTCCTTTTCCTCTTCACTTCTTCTATTTTATCCAATGCAAGTGTTCTTGTGTGTCAGTGTGTGTGTGTGTGGGTGGGTGCATGAATGCATACTTGCACTTGTCTTCCCCTGGCGTTCTCCTTACTTGGCTGCATGTCAGATTTATTACAGTTCCCTCCCTTTTCCCTCGTTCTCATTTTCGACCTTCCTACTTTCCCCATGTGGCTAGTTGTAATTTAAGAGCCAGTAGTCTAGGCTCCAGCCTCCTCCACTGAACCCCACCCAGTGCTCAAAAGCATCAGCACCAACACTAAACCTTAGTCTGCATTTTAAGAAGGGTGATCCATTCTACACTCTTTGTCCAAATTGACAAATGGATGCAGCACCGCACTCAGTGAATCAGAGGGAATGTCTGACACATTTGCTTAATCTTTTTCCTCGTTGTTTCTCGTCCTTTTCTAAGTTCTCTCTTGGTTTGGAGGCATAAAAGCAAGAACAGAAGCCACTGCTCTCTAAAGAAATTCTAGTATTGTAATTGTAATACTTGGCCCTAGAGTTTGGTTTTTTGGTAAGAAATATTGTATTCTATCTTGATTAAAACAAAATAGTGTAAAGTTAAAATAAAAAGTGTTCCTCTGTACCAATATGTCTTAGCTAGCCATGCAATTATTAATTGGGATTTTTGAATTAATGTCTGTAAGAGCCAAAGTTGAGTTTGATGCCAGCCCCTGCTGGCCAGCAGAAATACAGGAGCTGAAAGAACAAACTTCAACCTTTTAAACACAGATCATGTAATTATCTCCCATTAATTCTATCTGGGAGCACTAGTAACACAAGGACCAAGTGAGTGGTAATTTCACGTCATTAATATAATCAACTCGTCTACATCAAACGAGTACTTGGCAGCAAAGCTACTTTCTCATTCTCTCAGTCTTAAAGCGGCCTTCCCTTAACTATTTCGACTTTCTCCTCCTCCTCCCCACCGAGCCATTTTCTGCCAGAAACAAATGAGACAGTGAAGGATGGGGCTAGGTATTAAATTTGTCACTGTTTTCAGGCTGCCAGCTCACCACAGAGAGAGGAAGAGAAAGACAGCTTGTGTGTGCTTTATGCTTCGATCCTCTTAAACACAAGCTCCTCAGTGACAGTCTCGGCTTTCCAACTCGGTACGACATCATACACTTGCAGTCAAAGCAAGGCCGATGTCTGTGCTCCATATGTGCTATTTGCATGTACATATGGTGCTTTTAGAAAATCGTTCAAATACTTTTTGCCTCAGTTTTTGCTCCCAGTAAAAAAATTAATTAGGTGTTTTGGTGGACCTGAGCCGACTGGCATGCCATTGGACCGTAGATGAAATATTTATGTTCTTTTACGAACGTAACAGCCGAGAACGTGCTCTTAACACCTTACCATAATTTGGTAAAAATTTGTTGGATGAACCAAAAAGACTTTGCAGTTCAAATTCTGCTTGATGTTTTCGGTAAAATGTTTAACATTTAATTTCTGTATAGACAGAATCATCTACGAGACCAAACCACAGCTTAGTGTATTTAAACTCAACCATTTGAAGTACAATTAGGTGAAATGGAGAAATTTGAATAAACAAACAAGCGTTAAGTAGTTGATTAATTCCGCATGTATCTCCACTACACTTAAAATCACAATGTACACATCGATCAATACAATTCAAACCAATATAGTAGACAAATATTTGTGTTTGATTTAATAAGATCTGTTGTTAGTTTGGTCTAAAAAGAAAATACAGTTCATCCTTCTGTTAACCACACTAATTACCTTGTGTTTGTCTGATCTATTAATTAGCAAACCACATAAATAGAGTTGGGCAAAAGTTTCCTCGTAGCAGGGAAACAAAGTACAGGGAAACAGTCAAATAGTCAAATTTAAATTTACTCTGATCCTGAATATCACAGTATCTGTTTCTAAGCAGCAACAGGAAAATCCGTCCAACATTATTTCTTTTATAATGTGTTTTGTTGGAATCATGTGTCATCTGAACTCATGCAGTACGTCACTGATAACGTAGAATCATTATCACTTCAGGAACTTGTTGTGTGGGTAATGACTGCCATTATCACAGTTATCCTGCAGGTTTTTGTTCAGTGAGAAACAAACCAAAGGCACATATTTTACAGTACATTAGAGACTTTGTAATTCAAACATGTCTTACTTTTTAAGTCAGGACCCAGGAAATCTCTCTGGAGTTTTGTCATCCGTTAACCAGCATGTTCTCATTTACTGAGCAAAAACCCAGTGTGTTGTGAGAGTTGTTTTTTTAATCTTTCTGTATTTTACATAAGGATGTCCAATCACTTCACCCAGCCAACTGCAGTGAGAGGGCAGCTAAGTTGTAATACACACTCCAATACACACTTGAGCAGGAAGGAAAGAGAAGGAGGACTCAAGTTTGACGCAGTGGGATTAGTGGAAGCACTTTCATAACTGGTGAAATATTGTCAACATTTACAAACATAAAACTTGGATCATCAAATATATTTGACTTATGCTGGACTTCTTATTGTGCACCACTGGAGACTGGTCTCCAGTTACAAACACTACTCGGTAATAATATATTAATTCCTTCAGGTTTTTCGTTTTTCCTTCGAGCTCCCATTTCTTTCAAATTCAGTCTTCGACTTAAAGTGTGAATGAGGTGATAAAGAAGAGAAGACATAAAAAGACAGTACTCGTCATATAAACTGGTCAGCACATTTGTGCTACAGGAGCTCCTAAACAAATATGATTTTAGAGGATTTGTCCCATTTTACATTTGGTTTTTGGTTGTCTTCGCAGTTGGATTGTATCCAGCAGCATGCCGTGACTTTGCATCTTTCTATTTTTTATTTTGACCCTGTCACTCATTGATTTGTGTTGTTTTTGGATAACCAGTTTAGTTATTTGCAACCTTACCCTATGTGTACTCTGTGTACTCTATGTGTACATCTTATATGCACTCTGTGTGTGTACACTGTGTACACCCTATGTGTACTCTGTGTACTCTATGTGTGTGTACACTGTGTACACTGTATGTATACTAGATGATGGATCCCTTTGAACAGGTCACTTGGAAGACCTGTTTCATCATATGTTTTCAGCAGATTCACCTCAATCTGTAGCGATTCTCCAGGCTCCTTGTGTTCTGTGGCTCTAACAGTTTTACCTTCATTAGCAGCTTCAGTATATTTCAGGGCTCATTGATTCCCTGGCTCAGAGTGAGGTTTGTTTTCCCTGAGTCTTGTGCATCTTGATCCCTCGTTGAATTACTTCAATTAAGGGTTTTTGTGTGTTATTAAATGTAATTTGTCCTGGTCATTGCCACAACACAACAGTAATCAAACTTTTTATTAGTGCTATTAAAAAATAATGACTGATATCCAGTAACAAATGGAAGCTGTAACCATGTGCACCATAGTTGAAGGAGGTATAATTATTATCTGGTGCCTTTGTTCGTGGTTTCCTGGCTCAATGCTGTTTCATGAGGGTTTCAATCAGCTGTTACAACACTCACCTCCTCATGTCTTTTCTCCCTGCTCCCCCTCCGACACCCTCCACATGACACCGTACTTTAATGTTTCCGTCTGTCAAGCGCTGTCTAGATGAAATGTAGGCTGTGTATTGTTTTGCTGGGGAGGCAGAGCTGCTGTGTTTCCAGTAATTGAACATGAGGCTCTCTGCTCAGCTCTGGAAATAATAATAGGTCCAGAATGTTATACCACCAGCAAAGGCAGAAAAGAAAACATTTTAAACTCTCTTCCTCATCCTTTCCTGTTTGCTTGTCCCAACTTTCCAGTTATTTCTTCACATACCTGTATATGCCTTAACTTTGGACTCATTTAAGACCTCTGTCATCGTTCTGCTCTTTCGACAGCCGGCATAATGACTGGTTTTAACATTACTGTCTTTATGACGATGGCTTTAGTCTCGAGACATTTCTTTCTGTACGTAACCACCTAACTATTAGCACATTACCTTTTATATTTGTGATATCTTTTTTATATTTTTATCCGATTCTGTGCTTTATTTATTGTGATATTCACTTTTTACTTACATCTGATGCAGTCTTTGACCCTACTGCATCAATTACCTCAGAAAAGACCAAGTATACTTGTTAATACAGTTGTCAGATGTGGACGTTTGTAACATGAGTGTTTTGCATCGCGACCTGTGTACCATCTGGTCATTTAAATACCACAATGTGATGTGTGTGTCCAAACCGGAGCCTAGGTCAATCATGTCTACCTAACGTAAAGCTTTTGACAACATTTTGTGTTCTCTGCATTGATTCATAGTTTTTATTCAATCACCACCTTCTCTCGTCCTTTCATTTCTCCTCCAGTGTACCTGCCGAAAGGATATGGTAAAAATCTCTATGGACGTGTTTGTGCGTTGCCTGCAGCCTGATCGCTATGAGCTGTGGAAGCAGGGCAAAGACACCACAGTATTAGATCATCTTAGGATCTCAGAGCTCAACAGTCCAGAACTGGAACAGTGGAGGAAGCATCGCATCACTTTCAGAGAAAACCTCCTAAGAAGGTGATATTTCAAAAATGTTTACATTGTCTCATTTTAATTGTTGTACATAACTTTAACAGTCGGTGCCCGATTTAAATCCACTGTCGAATTTGATTATTTGTATTGGTATTTTAACAAAGCCTATCTGATGAATAATGTGTAGTTACTCCCATTGTAAAGAAAAAAAGGTAACATCTGAAATACAAAGCATTTAGAAAAAAAATGATCATAGCGACACCTTCACTCTGCACCATCCCAGAGCCATGCAGAAGATGAAGCAGTTTCGTCGTCTAAAGCTGGAGGAGGTGAAGATACTAGCACAAGAAGGCATTGAACTTGATAACACCGAGTACCAACGTCAGGTTGAGGAGC
>NC_024308.1:6849796-6860497 GCF_000523025.1 Cynoglossus semilaevis
GGCCAGAGAAGCTATGATGACCCTAGAGGCCATGGAGCGCGAGGAGCAGGAGGCTGCAGATGCTGCTGCTAAAGCAGCTGAAACCCCAGCTGTGGAGAGTAAGGGAATTGGGTTTTTTTTTTTCAATCTCTGTTTCTTCTTTTTTGTTACGTGAAACTAAAGATTAAGGTTATAGGTTAAGGGTATGGAAAATGGAGTTTGAGTCGTAGTTGTTAAATCCTCACTAGATAAATTAGGAGATGATCAAAATCTATACAGATCATGTTTCAAACTGAATTCTTTCTCTTGGTTTTTATGAAATGAAATGTGAACCTTTTTGACTTCCAATTTTTTTTTTACTTACCCTCTCAACACAGGACCCGATCCTGAACCGTTCCTTTGTTAACCAGTCATTTATCCTTTTTGCCCTCATCTCATCATTTTTCCTTTTTTCTCCAGTGCAAGATCCAGAACAGCTGACAGAAGAAGAAGAGATGAAGGAGGAGAAGCCAAAGATGTCACACATCAACAGCGCCATCACAGGCTTTGAGAAAGCATTTGAACAATTTGCTACAGGTGGTGTTCAAAGCCATGTTACCAACCCTGTCAGCAGGCCTGATATCCTTAAAGACAACAAACCAGATGTAGGTGGTTTTTTCTTTTTAATTATTTTAGTTGTCAGTATTTGCAGTTTATATATATATATTAAAATACATTTATTGAATTAATTAAAACACAAAAGATGTAGATGTTATATTTATATTACTGCTTATAATACAGCAGGCTATCCATATTAAAACTTGTGTTCTTTCAGGTGTGCTATTCCAAGATGAAGATTCCAACGGAGGTGAAAAAGAGTCGACGTCATCCCCTCACTAAGCCTCCAATGCGCTCTCCACTGTCCATTGTTAAGCAAGAACCAACAACTGACAAAGGTATGAGTTTGTCATTGCAAATTTTACTATTTCTTTTACTTCTTTAATGACCTTGAAATTGTTTTTTGTTTTTTTTAAAAAAAGCTCAAACCGAAATTATAAAAAAAAGAGCAACACTGAAAAAAATCCTCCTCCTTTTCCCCTCCTGATTGACAGTTATTGATCTAGGGATCATGACTTCCATTTACCTGCCTTCAAAGTCATTTAAGGTCTGCAGCAAGGGACTTGTCCTTCAGATAGATGTATTTGGAACAATGAGAAAGAGAGAAGGTGTGTTGAGAGAAAACAACTGATTACTGGGAAGCATGTGGAAACAATGAACTTCTGTTGCTCCAGGTTTAACAAACTGTCTGGATCAGTAGCTTGAGGGGATTCACTGCCAAATTGATTTCTCACCTCAGCAACAACCTGCTACTTTATTTTATTGTTGTCAAAAATGTATATGCTGTTTTCCTTACCTAAGGTTGCATTGTTAAAAGTGTGTTTTTCCACAATAATTAAGTTCAATCTAATCAAAACTTATCTGAAGTGGCATGAGTTGGTTTTTTTTGTTTTTTTTTTATATAACTGCATCTTTTGTATGTTCTCTGTTTATTCCAGTAGAGACATCCTCACCTGTGCTTCTGGACCGGGACATAAAGAAACAAGAGCACCTTTGGCAAAACCTGTCACCCAACTTTCTGGCAGAAAAAGCTTTCAATGTTGCAGTGGCAGCTCTCAAACCATATTGTGCTGTTTGTTCAATCTTCTGCTCCTACAAAAAGGTACAGTCTAAAGTCTAAATTAGGAATGTTTGGATGGAAAAACAGAAGTTGTGTAGTTTGTAAATAAAACGTCGCTGACATTACAAATGAAAAAATATGGTTTGGATGGAAAAACAGAAGTTGTGTATTTCTGAAGTTGTGTAGTTTGTAAATAAAACCTCGCTGACATTACAAATGAAAAAATATCTAACCAAAACTCTCATTTTGACTCCAGGCACAAAAGGACGCTTCCAGAGAAGAAACCCGAGCTACTCCTCCCTGTCATGGCAACAAGACTCGTCCACTAGTCCCTGAGATGTGCTTCGGTGTTGGAGCAGGAAATACAGAGCCTTCACCCACAAACCCTCACATCGGGGAGGATGGAACCAGTCTCCTGCTCCGCTGTTCGACATGCAACATGCAGGTTCATACAAGTAAGTGTGAAGTCTTCCTTGCAACAATGGATTCGATTGAACTTTATTGATCTCACACTAGAAGTTGTTTTGTTATAGCAACACTGGGACAGAGGCAAATAATTATTACAATAGAAAGGCTGCACAAAAAACATGGTCCTTTGGAAAAAAAACACAGTACGGAATGATATAATTCAGTGACTGAATAATAGTAGAAAATATCACTGTATTTGATCATTTTAATTATTGCACTTTAGCCATACTACAAGACTATAATAATGTGAAACACATGTTAAAGAGGGATGAGAAATAAAACAATTGTTTTGTTACAAATGAAATGGCAGAATCTTCTTTCAAGCATCTCTACATTGGTGGATTGAGAAGACTGTAACAAAAGCATGAAGTGAAACTTGTTAATGCTTTTATTCCATTAAGACTTAGATACTTTAATTGTCCCCTTGTTGGTCTTCACTGAGGTGCAGCTTACTCAAACTGCTGTCACCAAACTTTACGACAGCTTATAACACATACAAACCCCACTGGGCAGAAGAACCTTGAGTAACCAATGCTGCTCACTAATGGAACCAGCCTTCAGTGGCTAATACATTTGTCACTTTTAGTAATCACTTTAAGCAGTAATTAAAAAGTATGGGTTGTCCCGATAGCATTTCTTTTTTTGCAAACTGATATGAGTATTTTCATTTGTGTATTTGCTGATGTTGTGTAATGTCACCAGTACTTCTTCAGGTTGGTTTACAATAAATATGCTGTGAACTAGAAGACAGTGTTATATGTAGGTGTGTGGGTGATAGGGTGACATGCATGCACATGTGTAGGTGTGAGCTTTGCCCAGATACCATGAGTTGTAAGTACATTTCTATAAATTTCCAGTTCCGTTTTCTTTCTTTTTTTTTTTAAAGATTTCTTTTATAAAATTATTTATACAGTATGTCACGTTTAATCAATGTTAATGCAACAACAACAACAAAAAAAATAGTTTTCCTGAATTTTAATAACAAGAAAGCACAGAGCTTCATATTTTTGGACCAATTTGTGGAGTTTTATCCGATTGTGTGCTGCCAGTTGGGATGACAGCAGCTGTGGACACACTACAATGTTTGATTTCTAACACTTGGTCCTTGGAACCTTGGTCTGGGCAATATACAAGCCTCTACACAAGCTGACATGCTTTACGCAGACTCTACTGGGGTTTTACACTGTTCCTCTCTCTTCACGACTTCTTTTTTCTCTCTCTCCCTGCACCCATGAGGATAGTGCTAGGAAAATAGAAAGCATTGAAAATGAGACTTCGCTGCAGCAGTGCAACAAACTGTCAGCTCCAATCCCCCTTTGTCACGCTCACTGAGGCTTTTTAGTATAAGTCTCCTTGACTTGGGATGAACTGACAAAGGCTCAAAAAATGCTCCAACCATTAAAACACCTTTCTGAGAGTAGTACAACACGGACTCACCACCTTTTATTTAAATGCTATAAACATTAAAAAATTAATTGTCAGCGTGTTGAAACAGTAGTCAAGGGTAAACAGAGGATTGCCCATCTTTCACTCTACTCTCTATCAAGAAATGCAACTTTCAGGTCTGTTCAAAATTTGGTTGTTAGCGAGAAAAATGTTAAAAACAAACAATACTTTGAAAGCAGTATCGATTTTCCAGGAAGTCTGCATGTGTCTGGGCGACGCATTCGACCACCGCAAAAGTTAGAGTTGGGAAAATGTGAGCACATGCACAGTCAGTGAAACACACATAAACCCTCCTGGGTTCTTATTATCCCTACTCCAAGCTGCTGAAGTGAGCATACCTTCAAAAAGACCAGCTCATTAGTCATGTAGAAATGAAGAGGGAAGAGAACCAGTGCTGCTATTGATGAGATGGCATCAAGCAGAAAGAGATTGCTGTCAAAAATAGCAGTTCTGCATCTGACACTTGAGTTTCACATAGTCTTGGTGTTGATGTGCAACTAAATATAATTCACACCTGCATGGAGGTGCAACAGAAATGTGCGCACTTTTTGATTTACAAGTACAAATTACTACACTGTGATTTATTGGTGAGATCAGAATTTATTGTGTAATTTGTTTAGGAAAAAAAAATAGTCTCAAGTGTACCCAACCACATATGATAGTGACCTGTGTCAGTTTTGAAAAAGTCAAATTTGTTATTGAAAATCAGAAATAGGCCATGTATGGACAAAAACTTGAAACGTATATGGAATGTAAGCTGAACTAGACGTGGAAATTAGCTTTTGTGATGTGTGTGTGTGTGATATTGTACACCATTTGCATTGCAATGTTACTTGGAAACAATGTGAAACATTTGGAAAGGATAATGTGAAGTCATTAATCTCACTTATCACTTTTATAGGTTGTTATGGTGTGAAGCCAGACTCTGTCACAGATTCATGGTTGTGCTCCAGATGCACTGAAGGAGCCTGGACAGTGGTGAGTGATGGCACAACTCATGCGCAGTCTCCCTCTATAAATTTCAGAAAATCTCAGCATCCATTTCTACTTGTTTAGCAAGAAAGTGTAGCTTTCTTCGAGGAAGTGCCCCACTTTCATCGCTGCTTAAACCTTATCCTCATTGACTTTCAGGAGTGTTGTCTTTGCCGCTTGCGTGGAGGAGCTTTCAAGAAGACTGTTGATGACCAGTAAGTGAAGCATGGGTTGACTCCTAAAGTGGCTTTCAAAGAAATGCTTAATTAAATGGAAATTCATTAATGGATTTATTTCACGCTTGCCTTCACAACTAAATATCCAAGGCAGAATAACAACTAAAAAAATGTATTTGTAGCCCACATGTTGTCTGATAGGATCAGTCTAATACATTTTTGGTTTTATGTTGACAGAGTTAGCCTCGTTTGGCAGGTTTTCTGTTGTTTTCTTTTTCTTTCTTTTTATAAATCACTAAAATCTGTTAAATATGTTTTCTTCTCTTCTTTTCTTTCCATAACCAGGTGGGTCCATGTCATTTGTGCAGTTGCTGTTGCTGAAGCTCGCTTTGTCAACGCCATTGAAAGGGAACCAGTGGACATCAGTGCTGTTCCAGACACCCGCAAGAATCTGGTAAGTCTGAGCTGCAGACGGCTTTATATTTATAAAAACAAATGTATGTGATTTAGTGAAATGCTAATCTTTAACCAGGTTGTTTTTCATTTGAAAATTATAAATGTTTTTCTTTATTCTGCAAACCCAATTCTGTTTCTTAAATTTGATTTATTAAGTTCCAATAGAGACTGTAAACCCAAAGACCAAATAAGAAATCCTTGTGATCTTTGATCTTTGAAATTAAACAAATGAGTTCTTGGTAGAGTTCACTCTCCTAATAACATAACTCATTAATGAAAATGTTTTTTTTTTTGTTGTTTTTACAGAAATGTATGTTCTGCTATAAAGAAGCAGAGGCACACACACCAAAGGGTGTAGCCAAGGACCGCGGTGCCTGCATCCAGTGCTCTTACGATAACTGCGCCACCTCCTTCCACGTTACCTGCGCCCAGATCGCTGGAGTCCTCATGAAACCAGCCGACTGGCCCTATGTGGTCTCTGTCAGTTGCCACAGGCATCAAAAAAAGCTCAGTCTGCCAAAGGTAAGGGGGCAATTCTGATTAGCTGTGGTTTCGTTTATTAATTGTCACTGGTTTATTAAAGTAGATATTTGATCGTAGGTTTTGATGTAGTGAAGTTGGACTTAAAGGTGTTCCTTTAACACAAGAAATGACTCTCGATCTTTATTGTGGCTTCAAAGAAGATAAATTGTTGTACAACTATGGATTCATTGATGTAATACTGTTGTTTATTTTATAGTGAATGATAAATGAGAGTCACACAGTGAAGGAAGTATAATCGTGACTACACTCATCCTTCACTTACAACTTAAGTAAAAAAGGCGAATAAACTTTTGTTGAAAATATTTGTAACCAAGTATTACTTAAAATGGGTTTTTGAATATTCTGACTCACCTATATCCATGTCTTCAAATAGGCCTGGTGGTGAGACAGTCCTGATCCAGCCTAAAGCTATGATTGACTCTCTAACAAAAAAAATCCTTCTTCTTCTTCACCCTTGTTCCTTGGACTTTCTCTCCAGACACGAACTCCACCCAAAACCCCACAGAGTCTCAGTCTGGGCCAGAAAGTGATTGGCCGCAACAACGACAGTTGGTACTACCACTGTACCATCGTTGGTATTGCAACACAAACACTGTACGAGGTCAACTTTGACGATGGTTCCTACTGTGACAACGTGCACCCTGAGAACTTAATGGTGAGTTTTTGTTGTATGTTAAATGCTTTATAGCTCCATCATTATGATGAGAGAATTAATGGAATGGCTTAATGAAAAATGTCAAACTGTCCATAACTTGTTGTGAGAGAGAAGTTAAACTCAGAAACACTGGAAAAGATCAAATCCGTTTATTTACAACAACAAAACTTCTACAAGGAGGGAATTCATTCCTAATCTGCCAGGCTTTTAGAGATGCACACAAGTGGAAAGTGGAGCTGCATTAAGACTATATTGGCAATAAAACATTTTTCACTGAATCATTCTTTAAGCTGACGTGGGTTATTAAGTCTTAATGTAATTTCTTAAAACACCAGTTTATCAGTGGCTCACAAATATCTTGTAGTAAATTACACCAGCAAATTGCTTAAATATTTCTCTTCTTGTTTCCCTTTTCTCCTTCACCTCGTGTCTCCTTTCTCCAGAGTCATGACTGCCTCCATAACGGCCCCCCCAAAGGTGGAGAGATGGTCGTGGTCAGCATGCCCGAGGGTCAGATGTTGAGCGCTTCCTTCATTAAAGCGCACACCCACACGTACTACCAGGTTAGACGAGAAACAAAACTGTTGTTAAATATGCCTTATAGTCATTTACAGTCGGGCCTGCACTGAGTGATAAGAGCTTTACAGCCAACATTGACTAATTCAAAGCATCACTAAGCAGACAGGGGTAAATGTTTCGCATTTGAATGAGTCGATTTAAGAAAGAAAGGGAGAGAAAATGCAAATCCACCCTGGACCAGCGTACATGGACCAACCAGGCGGAAGTTTTGTTTTTATTCTTGACATACTTTGTGTGTCCGATGCTTTTCTACAGTTTGACTTAACATTTAAACAGCATCGGAATGTTGACCTCTCTTTACTGTTAGGTTCTAATTAGGATTGTCCTAACGCTTTATTTTAATGACCTTGACCTGGTGACATTCACTGAGCTTAATTTTTCTTCACATCAGAAGACTAGTTAAGTCCAATGTGAAACAAATCTTTCCATCCATGGATGGAAAAGTTAAGATGCATGCTGGGAAAATTGTGTACTTACAAATTTTATATAGCTCAGTGTTCTATTTTGCTGTGAAACTGTTGCAGAAATTCAATAACTGTTCAATAACCAGTTTGTGAAGCACATCTTAATCTGATTTAAGGGCTGATTAAATCATCCTGAGCACCAGGCTTCTGTAATACATTCATCTAACTAAGATAGCCAGTCTCCAAATTGTGGTTTGCAGCCCTGAAGAAGGAACAAAACATTTTTATCTCCCAAACTGCTTTGATTTGACTTTATTTTAAAACACTAGAGGCTCCCATTCATCATCTTTAGCTTCAACTACAACATTAGTCTTCTGATGTAGGCACAGATACCATGACTGAACTTGTTCTTTGCCTTTTTTTTTTTACCCAGAGTTGATTGTTGTGTCTGAGTCTCTTCTGAAACCATAACAATGTTGTTTTTTTGTTTTTTTTACTCACCTCTGGTCCCTGTGTAACCCAGTGTTAAAGATACAGAACACTGTTAAGAAACCAAAACACAAGCCTCCAGGTGGTCACTGTGACCTTTGCCTTGTTTTGCTCCAGATTTTTTTTTTCTAAAAAAAAAATATTAACATTTTATTTAAAGCAGTAAGCCAGTGTTCTTATTCAGTCATCAAGCAGCTTGGGGTTCACTGCTATGGTCAAGGACATTGAAGCAAAACAATAGTTGTTGATGACCCATGTTGTCATGGATGAGATCCAACCTTTGAGATTCTTGTTAAAACTTTTTTTTCTTTCTAATTTGTGTTTCCTGATCAGAGGGGAAAAAAGAACAGTTGAAAGAAATGTGAAGTGTTTACCTTGTTGTTTTTTTGTGTAAAGGTCGAGTTTCACAACCAGACTCAGCTGATGCTTAAACAGTCCGAAATCCATACTTTAGACCAAGATCTGCCCAAAAGGGTCCGCAGCAGACTTGTAAGTATTTCTGTGAAATTCAGCTCCCTGGTGACCAAGGCTACCTTTTTGTATGAATGAACTAAGAGAAGTAGAACCAGTCACATTTATCTTATTTAAGGAAGTCGTTTGGTTTTTTTGGGTTTTTTTTTGTGTTTTCAGGCAATCCCTGTACCCACGGAGGAAGTCCCTTTAGCAGATGAAGCACAAGCAGCCAAGCGCCGTCGTCTGCCTTCTGCCCCCGCCCCGCCCCCAGAGACCTCCGTCAAAACGACGAGTCATCCCGTCTGCCCAATCACTTCAGCCCCTGTAGAAGCAGCACAAGGTGACAGATTGAATACACCGCAGACCTCACAACACCTATCTCAGCTAAGCTTGGTCCCACAGAACGCCCCCTATCCCACCAACAGTGTTCAGACAGAGCCTGAAACACCAATGGACACAAACTTCACCCTCGCCGACACTGTCATAGAGTCATCCCTGCTGACCCCACAGATAAACCCCTTTCAGTCGACATTGAACTCTGACCCCCTGCTTTCTGTGCCGTCCCCTCCCCTGTCCCTGCAGCATAGCTACACACCCAGCAGCGGATTCGTTTCCTACATGGAAACTCTGTTCTATTCACATTTCCCTCAGGACGATGGATCTGGACCCCTGTATTAAAACAAAACGACAACTCCACTATGTCATTACTTGGTCAATGGAGGCTGAGCCAGTATGAAGTAAGCTAATGGAGGTAGACTCCACTGAGTGCCGGAATAATGTACAAACACATTTTCCTGAAGTTGCTCTGAGAGCGCAGGGCAGAAGCAGGAAGTGACACGGACACAAGAGCACTCTTTTAATGCATGTTACTTTACTATTTTTGAGTTAATGTTTATGCATGTTACTTTACTATTTTTGAGTTTTGAGTTGGAGTGGTGCTTTGGCTTGCTTTGATACAGCAGCTGAGGCGGCTTTTTTTTTTTTTTATTGAACAACATTATTAATAGTTTTATTTGTTACTTCACTTTTTTTCTTCTTGGCTGTGCTTTCCTTCTCTGTCACATTACATATTTTGTCTTTGGGTGGTTTCAACTCCATACCTCGTTGCGTCAGTAACAGCACACTCAAATTCTGTCTGCAGGAAACTAGTAAATACAATAACCCCTCAGCAGTGAGGGGTTATTGGTCTGGGTGGACTTCACTTAACCTTTGGTCTGTCAAATAACCAGCAACAAAACTATCTTTTTGTCAGTCCAGCTGCCCTTTGCTTCGAAGGTGACAGCGCAAAAGTGTCACATTAAGACGCAACACGGATATTTTCAGTACTTTTTTTTTCTGGATTTTGAAACAGGTACAATGGCAAATGGTTGTATAAAAAAGTATTGTTGAGGGATGTCAGTATTTAAATGTCCTAGTTAAATATGAAAAGACGTATTTGTAATGGAAAAAAAAACACGTGGAATGCAAAAACTAGTAGGAATGTCCACAGGGTGTGTATTTGTAAAGATGTGTAGTTAACATAGTTAACAGAAAAGACTTAAGTATAATGATGACGTTCATATGACTGCACCTGTTCCCACCCAAAACTCTCAGGGTTCCTACATGTGGAATATTAAATATACTTCTCATGTGAACTTCACAAAACTGTAGGACTACTTGTCTTATTGTAATGGCTCCTAGTAATGGTTAATCTGCTTTACTGAGTGAGATTTCTTCTTTACAGTCACATAATCTCTATGAAAATAAGGTATGATATGAATTAGGTAATTATGTAGGAACCCTAACTCTGGGCAAATAATTTTGTTTAATAAATAATTCTTGGTCTAAATAGTATGTCATAACCAATATTGTATATCCTTAATGTTGTCTGTCCTTTCTAATAATGTATTCTTTCCTTTTTATTTCGAGATGAAGAAAAAAACGTGGACAATTTAAAAAAAAAAAAAAAAAAAAAAAAGAACCTATTTTTTGTTTTTACACATTTTTGCAGACATATTACCCAGGTTGTAATGAACCAAACAAGGTGCTATGGAGATATTACTGACTACTAAACAAAAAGAAGTCTCCCAACACTTAACTTGGACATACTGTAGGTTGTGTATTGTAAAACAGATTTGTAAATGTCTTTCTTGAACTGAAACCTTATGTTTCCTTGTCACGTCAACTGAATGTTGGAACACACTGGAGTTCCTGTATCCAAGTGAAATCATCAAGAAATCTTATTTCATAGGGATTAAAGTGGGTTGCTAGTTGCCAGCTCGTGTGCTTTTTGAGTCTTTATTGGAACAAAAAGCAACGAATGTTGCAGCGGTTATCATCAGTAGTTTTGGTTTCACCTAAAAACTAAAAAGACACTTTGGATGTGAATCTGCTAAAAACATAATTGTTGGTTTTGGTCAAGGCATGTTTTGGGTGATTTTTGAA
>NC_024308.1:6860597-6872523 GCF_000523025.1 Cynoglossus semilaevis
AAAAGTATTTTTTATGAATATTTCAAGCATAGTATGTTACTTATAGTGGTTGATGTTACAAAAAAATAAATATTTTTCCACCTGAAGTTTAAGCATAGATGTACACATTTTTATGTATTTTAAAGCTGATTATTGTGTTTTTTTCACCATATTTTCAGGCAAATCGTCAACACGGAAGCTTCTCGGCTGAGTCAAGTCGCAGCCTTCTTATCTGTTTGCTGTGGGTACTGAAAAACGCTGACGAACTGGTGTTACAGAAATGGTTCACAGATTTGTCAGTTTCTCACCTCAACCGTCTGCTGGATCTTCTCTACCTCTGTGTCTCATGCTTCGAGTACAAGGTAATAACCATGGTGCATGTGCTTGCAATGTGGAACTACAGTATTTAGTAAGCTATAGGGCTGGTGATCACATTTTTTTCATACAGAATATTGACTAATACAAGTTCTAATGGAAAGTTCCAGCCCCTATGAGTCTCTTCTGCCACTCACTTCCACCCTTAATGGCACAATAAAGGGTGTAAGTATGGAGTGTTAGATTTTGTGTATAGAGTGAGAGAGACCATAGGGAGGGTTTTGATATAAAATAGCCGTTTAGGATTTAATTTAATAATTTAAAACATAAACCTTTTGTCTGCTAAATGTAATTTATCAGTTTTTATAGGAAAAAAGATATACTGTATATGTCATTTATGGTAATTAAGGCTTAAAAAATGAGATATGATTTTTGGATCATATGAAATTAGCCAAAATGTTCTTGTTAATTTTCTGCTATATTCAATTTTTATTTAAGCTGTCCTTGCTGTGCTGCTCCCTTTCAAATGCTTGCATGGTTTCTCTTCTGCTTCTAACCTGCTTTGCTGTGTGGTGGTGCTTGTGCTACGAATAACCTCTCTCGCTGTGCGTTCTCTGTCTGCTCTCCCTCTGCCTCATGGATACAAGGCCCATGTTGTGTTCACCATGCAGGGAAAGAAAGCCTTTGAAAGAATGAACAGTTTGACCTTTAAGAAGTCCAAAGACATGAAAGCTAAGCTGGAAGAGGCCATATTGGGTAGCATCGGAGCCAGACAAGAGATGGTGCGTCGTAGCCGTGGACAGCTTGGTAAGAGTATGCTCAGTTCAAATGTACATTTATGAAAGATAGAAGAGCTCAATTGTTGTGGTTTCCCATAGTCTAATAACCATATATACAACTAATATATATGTATACATATACCTTTAGTTTTAATAACAAAATAAAATAACTTATTTGTTTTGGACTCACAATGCACAATGCATATTTCTGTATGCATGTTTCTTAAACATATGATTTATTTCAAATCCCCAAAAAATTGACTTTTGCAAATATGTGTGAAAAAAATAAAAACTGCCTAAAAACTCAAGATAGGTGCATAATTTGTTCAGATTAAAAGTATGTACCAAAATGTAAAATTATACTTGCAAAATGTCTTTCACACTGTAAAAATAAGTGTTTCTCAAACATTTAGAACGGAGTCCATCAGGCAGTGCTTTTGGGAGTCAGGAGAACCTTCGCTGGAGGAAGGACATGACTCACTGGAGACAAAACAGTGAGAGGATGGACAAGTAGGTTTTTTTTGTTTTTTTAAAAAAAACTGTTTGGATTTTAAGCAGAAAAAACTTCAAATGTTTGTTTCGATTATTTGGCTCTGCATTGGTCCACCTTTAAAGGTAGCTCACAGTCATCTCTCACCCGCCTCATTTTTTGTTTTCTTTTGTTGAACAAATCTTCAAAATAAAAGTTCAAAAGTTTGAAAATAAAAACTAAAAAATTACTAAAAATACACCAATTTGCCTTAAAATACTTAGCTATGTCCATTTTTGTGGTTAAAGTTCAGAAATAATATACTTTTTTGGCACAAAAACTTTTGATCACAGAAAATACTATACCAATAAGTTCATGAGCAAATCTCCGAAATAACAGTTTCTCAAAAATGACTAAAAATACTCTCATTTGCCTTAAAATACTTAGCTATGTCCATTTTTGTGGTTAAAAACCAGAAAAAAAATACACTTTTTTGGAACGTCATCTTTTGATCACAGTAAATTACTATACCAATAAGTTCCTGAACAAATCTCCGGGGGAAAAAAAGTTTCTCAAAAATTATCCTTCCTCCCTATTCACTTCCACAGTTTAATTTCCGTCAATTTCCATTTGTTCTTCCATGTTGCTGTGTGTTAATGTAGGAGTCAGAGATCAGTCAGGTACTGTATGGTCCACATTTGTTGTGTGCTACTCTGAATTCCCTCCCTGTTCAAGTTTGTTCACTCATGGTGTATTCATGCATCTGTGGAGACGGTTAAAATGGACAAAAAGTATTTCAAAACAAAAAGACAAATACTCATGCATTACTGTTATTTTGACTTGTTCAAGCAGTATTACGTGTATTTGTTGATGTCACCAATTCTTTCCTGAATGAAAGGTTTTTGTCCATTTTTACCATTTGAGTTTACACATGCATATACGTACTTACCAACATAGAGACGCCCCTTCATTCTGCCCCACCTCCTTTACCCCATCAGTCTGTCTGCCATGGTAACAGTGTCTGTCGCGGGGTTGGTTCTTGATTGCAGTGGATCTGTTTTTGCTTTTTAACAAGTCTGCTTCATGTGTTGGGATTGTGGGTCTTTCTGGTTGCACAACAGACACATTACTGTCACATTACACACAGTGTTAGTTTGAAAAACACATTACATGGAGGTAAGAGACACCAAACAGTCATAATCATAATCACAATTCTAATTAATCTGGATTAATCAACATAAACCAACATTCCTATGTATGCTAATTTTCTGTATATTGTCAGAGCAGGTGGATATGTGTTTGTGTTTTACACCTGGTTTGATTTGTGACAAATAAACGTCACAAATAAAAACACGGCCCTCCACACACTCACATATATCTCTCCTTCTCTCACACACATATAAACACATATGGCGTTGGCGTCTTGCTCCACATGCACCAACCGTTTAGAACCAATTTGAATTTGCAGCAAGTAGATTTCCAGTATTCAAAATGGCAGCGTCTGGTCGCTGAATGTAACCTGACTGATGGTATAAACACACCACAGTCAGTGAAATAAAATATATTTTAGATTTGCTCTCTGCAGTGGAGTCTCAGCCCACCTGTCGCCAGGGTTTTGGATTCAATGTCATTTTTCACAGAATCCTCTGTTCTCATAATTACAGGACCAGAGCAGAGCTGGAGCATGAGGCACTTATTGATGGTAACCTAGCAACAGAGGCCAACCTAATAATCCTTGATACTTTGGAGATCATTGTCCAGGTATGAGAGTGAAGACAAAGAGTTAATCAGAGAAAATGAACAGAGTCGTACCTGACATGCTTTCGTGTTGCTCCTCTTCGCAGACTGTGTCTCTGACCGAGTCCAAGGAGAGTGTCCTGGGTGGAGTACTGAAGGTACTTCTCCACAGCATGGCCTGTAACCAGAGCGCTCTCTACCTGCAACACTGTTTTGCCACTCAGAGGGCGCTGGTGTCAAAGGTTTGTCAACTGAACTGCTCCATTATTCTGCTTCTTCTTTTCTTTTTTTTATTTATGCTGGATTTTAAATGTGTGTATTTATCTCGGCTTGTGAAGTTCCCAGAACTATTGTTCGAGGAGGAGACAGAACAGTGTGCTGATCTGTGCTTAAGGCTACTGAGGAGCTGCAGCAGCAGCATTAGTACCATCAGGGCCCACGCCAGCGCTTCCCTCTATCTCCTCATGAGACAAAACTTCGAGATCGGCAATGTGAGTACTCAAATTCACAATACACACTCAAATACTGCGACCAAGGTTCATCAAGGGTAAGTTCAATAGCTAAAAGTTCACTGTCTGATGCAGCCAATCAGAGGATTTACTTCTAATTAACTTTCACAGGATTTCTTAGGAAAAATAATTATTTGGAATTGTTTCATTATTTCAAATATTCTACAGTCAGTCACATGGTTGAAATCAAGAATTTTTAAATAATTTTTGCTCTTTACTATTTGTGTTCCACTTTTTTTGTTTTTGGCACTTTGTCACAATCGTCTCTCTTTGTCGTCCAGAATTTTGCCAGAGTGAAGATGCAGGTCACCATGTCTCTGTCCTCACTGGTGGGAACTTCTCAGAACTTTAACGAGGAGTTCCTGCGCCGCTCACTGAAGACCATCCTCACGTACGCAGAGGAAGACCTGGAGCTGAGAGAGACCACGTTTCCAGACCAGGTACTGTCTGAGTTAAACTGGCAAACTGGTAAAGGTGTAACATGTAGAGCCAATTAAGTGTCACCTTAGCACTGTTGATTGGTTTGTGAGCTGAAAATGTTTTCTCATCGTCCCTTCAGGTCCAGGACCTGGTCTTCAACCTGCACATGATCCTGTCAGACACAGTGAAGATGAAGGAGCACCAGGAAGATCCAGAGATGCTGATTGATCTCATGTACAGGTACAAAACAGTTCCTTCCAGTCCAGGCCAGTATGTTTCAATGATTTTTCCTTCCACTGTTCACATCTCTGTGTTTCTGCTTCATCGCGGTCTTCACTTCCAGAATTGCTAAAGGTTACCAGACGTCTCCAGACCTGAGGCTGACGTGGCTCCAGAACATGGCAGGAAAACATTCGGAGAGGAACAACCACGCGGAGGCTGCTCAGTGTCTTGTTCACAGCGCTGCTCTGGTGGCAGAATATCTGAGCATGTTGGAGGATCGCAAATATCTCCCCGTGGGCTGCGTCACCTTCCAGGTAGAGACATTTTAACTCTACTGAACGTCACGTCCGCAGCTAAGAAACATCAGCTGAAGTCTGTACTTGACTTGTTCACCGTTTGATTTTTGACTTTCAGAACATTTCCTCAAACGTCCTCGAGGAATCAGCAGTGTCAGACGACGTAGTGTCTCCAGACGAGGAGGGCATTTGTTCCGGCAAATACTTCACAGAGATCGGTCTGGTGGGGCTGTTAGAACAGGCTGCTGCCTCCTTCTCCATGGTGAGGAGTAGAAAACGTTCACTGTAATGAATGCGCTTTGAATCCATTTGTTTGTTGTCGAGACGTCGTAGAGAATTCACAGCAACATTCCTCCTGTTCTCTGATCCAGGCCGGCATGTACGAGGCAGTGAACGAGGTTTACAAGGTACTGATCCCTATCCACGAAGCCAACAGGGATGCTAAAAAGCTGGCCACCATTCACGGTAAACTACAGGAAGCCTTTGGGAAAATTGTTCATCAGGTAAACACACACACAGCGTGTCATTTGTTCTTTTACTTCGAACTAAATCTGTGAAGCTGCAGTTCTCAAACAAGCAAAACAAAATGTTTTAAGTGGAGAGTCTGACTGCTGAGTGATTCCGTCGTGACCGCTCTAGATTTTAGTATAGAAAAGTATAAAAGTATAAAAAAAAAAACACATCAATGGTCATTTATATTTCTGCATCCCACTATTTGAGAACCTCCGATCTACAGTCCACAACAGCTCTATGGTTACGTCCACTGTTTGTCTCCGTCTGATTTCTTCAAACCTCCAGATTCGTTCTCTTCAGATTAAAAAACAAAATCTATTCTGCTTGGAGTTACGCCGAGTGTGTGACTTTTGTGTTGCGGTGTGTTTACATGTCCTGTGTTCTCTTTGTCACACAGAGTACTGGCTGGGAGGTAGGTGGTCTCACGGTTCCTGCTTGGCCATGCTCACCACTTTTTTTTTTAATTTTATTTTCGATTCAAATTTTTATTTTCTTATTCTCATCACCTGTTCACCAACCGTGGACGTTCTGTCCCTCTCTCCACTCACACATCCAGTCCATTAACACCTGCAGACAATATATTTTGTCTGCCTGCTGTCTCAGCAGCGACACCTATCTTCCTCTCACTGAACAACAACAGGAGCTTGGTTTCTTTTTAAACCAATCACAGTGTTGACACTGCATGGGAGCCACAGCACGCGACACTAACGACAAACACCTCCGTGAATGCATCACTCGCACAAACCACACCCGCCCCCCGTCACCCACCCTAATCCCCCATCTTTCTTCTGGTGCCTCCACCAGAACACACTCATCAACCGGCTCTGCCCGCTGTCAAGGTCCAACTCGTCCTCAACCACAGGGTTCGATTTCAGTGCTGTTTCTAAAGTGTCCTCTAGTCTCCCTGTCACTCTGTTCACACACACCTGTGGAGCCACAAGGTGGTGCTGTAAAGTCAGATTGGCTCGATCAAACCCGGAGTCCGTAATCGCAGAATTACGTGATTTTTGTTTTTTGTAAATCTTTTTGATTTGATTACTTCACGCCTCCTTTCCATCTTCTCATTAGCTCAGACTAAATCGACCCCTGATTTTTTTTCATCCATTCTGTTTTTCCTTTCTTTTTTTAACAGTATTAACACCAGACACTTGTGTTTTGTTGCATGATTTGGAGAGAGCACTTTTTATTTGGTTTTGCATTATTTGATTTTGCATTGAAGTGCACTACGAGTCTGTGACGTTTTCCTTTTTCATTTTCTCCATAACTGCCTGCCTCTGCATGGTTCAGTTACTGCCCCAAAATGTTTATATTTATTTATTTATTAGAATTTCAACTAAAATAATTCTGCTGTTGTTTGCTTGTATTTTGTTTCTAAGAATACTCTGAAAGAATACAACCCTGATTAAAATCTGTTGTGTTTTCTCCTTTTTGATTTCCCCGGTTGCCGACCCCTCCCACTTTACTTAATTGTGTCTTGTGGTAAGTTCCTTAGTTTTAGGAGCTTCTTCAACTGCTCTCTACGCGTTATATTCCTTTAAGCATTTGTAGTTACTTTTACATTTATCTTTTATCTCTTAAAAAAAAATCATTTAACTGCTTATCTGTTTTTATTCCAAATCATATCGGCCGTTTGCTTCATTCTTTCAATTTCCCTCCAGGACAGACACATGTCCTGAACTAGAAATGTTGATTCTGCTTCATGTTTTCTTACGACATTAGCATGCTAGCTCTAGAGTGTCATGTCAGTGTACGGCTCTGTATGTACAGGTTTACCAAGTTCCTGTACAGCTGACATATTTGCCTGTTACCAGTAGGAGGGTTATTGAGTTTAGGATGGAATTCACTTTATTCTGCATAGACTTCCCTGTTCTGGCTTTTTTTCTACTTGGGTCATGGCTAAAGCAGCTGAAATTTTAATATGGATGGTTGTTTTTGTTTTTTGTTTTTTCCTCACACTTTAAAATTGTCTTTTGTTTTAATGGTTGTTTTTGTTTTTCTCACACTTTAAAATTGTCTTTTGTTTTTTGAATGCACAATATTTCATACATCTCTAGACACTAATCTTTATGAAGCTGTTCTAGGCTGCTCTCCTCTCTCCATGCCGGTTGGTTCTCAAAGTTTTGTATACATTGTATCAACTGCAAAAATATCTGGCTCTCAGAGTACCAGAAGTATGACCAACGATAAAATACAGCAGTACACAAAAAGAAAAGAATTATTCCCAATAAGATTTTTAACCATAATAATCAGCCAAAGTCACAGTTCAACAAACAGCAGCAGCACTGTTACACATCTTCTGAAGCCATATCCACAAGTATTGCCAAAATAATTAAAAAAGTCAAGTTGCCTTATTTCAGCACTAGGGGGAGCCCTAGTTCCATCAATGGTATGTACTGTATATCTCCACCAATGGTATGCGTACAAATGGTGGAGATAGACTGCTCTGTGACATTCTTTACAAGTTTGTTATGTTGGTTTCAGTTTCTACTTGAGGCTCCACGACCACAGTTTTAAAATTCAACGTCACTGTTGTTTTTTCAGTCTTGAAGAAAAGCTTTGCTTTATCCACTGATAACATAAAGCAAATGTATCATTCACAGCAGGAAACTCCACTGTTAAATATTAACATACCACCTTATTAGTGCAAAGTGCAAAATAATTAATTATAATTAATAATTTTGGTTTTAATTCAAATTTCAGTAACCATTTTATTTCCTCTGCTGACAGGATGGAAAGAGGATGTTTGGTACGTACTTCAGAGTTGGATTTTATGGTTCGAAATTTGGCGACCTGGACGAGCAAGAGTTTGTCTACAAAGAGCCTGCAATCACGAAGCTGGCGGAAATCTCTCACAGGCTGGAGGTAAAATGACCATGGGTTATGAAAATAAAATTCACTTTGGATTTCCTTAGTAAATTCTTGTTAACAAAATGTTGAAATTAGGTCACACTGCCATCATTTTAAACTTTTTATAAAAAAAAATATTTTACCAAAATTGTCTGAATATTCAATTTTTCTCTCAGGGTTTCTATGGGGAGCGTTTTGGAGAAGACCAGGTTGAAGTCATTAAGGACTCCAACCCCGTGGACAAGTGTAAGCTGGATCCTAATAAGGTGGGTATCAGGCAATGTGGTCTCTTTCATTGGCTCAGTCTCAACTTGCAGTGTCAAACATATTTACTTTTCCCAGCAGGCGTTCATCCAGATAACCTACGTGGAACCCTATTTCGACACGTACGAGATGAAGGACCGCATCACATACTTTGACAAAAACTACAACCTGCGTCGCTTTGTTTACTGCACACCCTTCACACTGGATGGCCGGGCACACGGAGATCTGCACGAACAGTTCAAGAGAAAGACTATTCTCACCACCTCGCACGCCTTTCCTTACATCAAGACACGGATCAACATCATCCACAAAGAAGAGGTCAGTGACTTAGTAGTTCATGGCAGTGGTAACTCAACTTAGCAGTTAAAAAATCAACTATAATCGTGAATATATTACACATTGAAATTGACTAAATCCAATTAAGATTTAGTTGACTTACATCATTTTGATGACTTAACTAATTGACTAAAGTGTAACTAAAATTTGTCTATTCACAATAAGAGGACTAAGTTACAATTTAGTCAAAGACCTTCAGACTAAATCAATGTAATAACAGTACTAATTTATAATAAAATGAAACCAGCTCCATGTCCAAACCTGGTGCCTAGTTTCTCTGGTTACTAATGACTGGTATATTCTAGATCATTTCCACGCCCATCGAGGTTGCGATAGAGGACATGCAGAAGAAAACCCAAGAACTGGCTTTTGCCACCCATCAGGACCCTGCTGATGCTAAGATGTTACAGATGGTCCTTCAGGGATCAGTTGGTACTACTGTCAACCAGGTGAGGTCTTGAGATACTGGTCTGAATTACAAAAGCCATATATTTCAAAGTCTACACATGAGGGGAAAAAATCTCTAGATGGGTAATAATTTTTCCTTTTTGTCCACAGGGTCCCTTAGAGGTGGCTCAAGTTTTCCTCTCAGAAATCCCCAGTGACCCTAAACTGTACAGACATCACAATAAACTACGGCTCTGCTTCAAAGACTTCACCAAGAGGTACAGACTGTGAATCATTACCTGAACAAACGTGTACCAATGTTCAGTAAAGACGTAAAAACACCTTCACTACAATGTTTCTCACTTCCATTTCAACCAAAGGTGCGAAGACGCCCTTCGCAAAAACAAGAGCCTGATTGGGCCGGACCAGAAGGAGTACCAGAGAGAGCTGGAAAGGAACTACCACCGACTGAAGGAGGCGCTGCAGCCCCTCATCAACAGAAAGATCCCTCAGCTTTATAAACCTGTACTGCAGGTCAACTCACACAGGTAGGACAGAACTAACGAATTTCTTTCTATCAGACAGTCTAAGGTTAAAGGTCATGTGTTTGTGGGAAGTAAATAAAAATCAAGTCTTTGTTTTTGCCTCTGTAAAATCATGCAGCAAACGGACGGCTTGACAAGGTAACTACAGAGTTGTTTTTGTTTGTGGTGTGGCTATGTCAACATGGACACAAGGAGTCAATTAAGTCAACTGGGATGGATAATACTATGTTGGTGAGGTAGTCTTGCACCACCAAGTACAAAGGATTAAACAACAATAACATAGTGACATGTTAACATAGCTTACAGCCACTTTGCTTAAACCATATTGTTACTGTGGTACTAGAGTACAAATATACACCCTCTCTGTACGACTAGTGTTGCACTGAAAACAATCACAGCCTGCATGTTGTAAATACAAATTAAGTGATCAGCTTGGAAACCACACTTTAGCTGCATATGTTTACCAAAGAAAACGCTGCATGGAGTGATGTTTATGGTAGAAACTAGGTCCCCACTCACTTATTACAATTTTTTAAAGGTATAAGCGAGTGATCCTGTCTCTCCCAATAGAACAGAAAAGGGATCCTCTGAATTATTATATAAAAACTAAACCATAAAGATGTAAAAGCAAATAAACCTTTCTAACGTCCATAAAGACTTCGACAGAAATCACAAAGAAAATGCAATCATTAAAAAAACAACTAAAGACTAATTGGATCTTAGTCTGAGGACAGAAGAGACTGAACATGACAGGATTCAGTGATGCAGAATAATCAGTATATCAGGAACTTGTTAGTTCATATGTTACTATATTTAGCCTTATGTTCTTGAGGCTAATGTGTAACTGAATAGTTTAAGATTAAACAGTTGTTGGATTCTTTGAATAAATGTTTCAAAAAACAGATGCAACTTACAGACAGCAGCAACTTTTTGACTAAATCTTGGAGAGCTATTCACTAACAACTGAAACGAGAACAAGCCCCAAAGACCCTAATATAAGTTACTTCTTACATTGCATCCTATACCAGTTCTCCACAACATGTACTTCTGAAAAGTGTTTTTTTTTTCTGGAAAAGACATTAACTGTTAAAGGGAACATCTGTGTTTTTGAGTGTTCAGAGCCTCATAATGTAGGTATTTTTCATGAATTAGATGAAGCCAAATTTGTTTGTTGTCAAATAAAACAATTTAGATCAGTTACTTTTTGCCAACATTTTGTTCTTTTTGCTTCTTTTCTCTCTGCAGAGATTCCTTCAGCAGAATCAGTCTTCGCAAGTTCGACATTTGAAGACAACCCTGACACACTAAAACACACCCTACAGGTTCACGAAACACTACCAAAATTGCGATTATTTATTTATTCTGATAGTGTAAATAATTCTGTCTTTTGAAAGTTGGTTGTTGTTTTTAAGGCTGAGCTGCAAAGGTACGTCATTCCAGTGTCATAATCTGTTTACAGACCAACTGTTACAAGTGGACTTCGAACAAAGGCGACCCCTTGAGTTTTATTTATTGGCCATTTGTTTCAATGGGGATCAAATGATAATAACGATAATTTTTTCCAAGTGTCACCTTAAAAAAACCCCACGAGCATTCACTATTATCAAAAACCACAGTATGTTAAAATATCACAATGGTACAGTGCCAAAAAATGTTGTCTGGCCAAAAAAGTGACTGTAAAGGAAAAAAGGTAACGTTTCTAATTAAAAAAAAAAAAAAAAAGTTAAGGTGTCTTTTTATTTATGTACAATGTGTCAACACTAAAGTCTGTATTCAATATCATGTGTGCACTTTTTTATTATGGTGTAGCAATGCATTTTACAACTTGAAAGTCTATGTAAAACTAAAACAGATGGGAGGTTAAGAAAAAAAACAAAAAAATGTTTTTTAATTATTTAACATGACGCTTTATCACTTTTATTTGACGCTACGATGTTTTAAAGTGAAGTACTTTAAGGTACTGCCTGTATTATTTACTGTAGTTTGTTTTATTTTAAATATTTTACAAAATAAATATTTTAATGTTCACTCTGTAACTCTGTTTTTTAACTCTTTCTTGTGTCGAAGTATTGAAAAGTTGATTCCCCTACCAACTATTACCGACTATTTTGAGCAGGTGGTAGTCTTTATACATTCTTTCAGAATTAAAACATACATCTACAATATATTGTGGTCAATTTGTTTTATACATCTCTATGTTGTTAAGCTAAAGCTCGATCAAATTTTAAGAAGTTCAAGCTATTAAAACAATACCATGAAACAAAAAATTTTAAAATGTTTATCCCTTTGGTAAACCAGGCTGTTTTGT
>NC_024308.1:6872547-6882850 GCF_000523025.1 Cynoglossus semilaevis
CAGGAATGAGGTACAATTTAGAAGACAATTACATGAGCTGTTTTTTTTTTCAATCAAAATACCTACTGGAATGTTGGTTAATTCAGAAATAAGTCCAACCCTAAAGCAAATATCAATTTTGTTTTATCTCATAATAATCCGATTTAAAAAACTACAATGCTACAGATGGTGATGAACTACAACAAACAAGGTTTGCATCGACTTCAGTTGGATTGTTGTTGATAACTTAATGTCATACCACAAGTTTAGATTGTTATTTACAGCTTTTCTAAGGCCTTACACAGCACTTGCGTATTAATATGAAGCAGCAAGGCCATGTTTTTACTTTTATACAAATATTTTACTGATAGTTTGTTTAGAGTTGAATGAAAATATACTAATGAAACAAAAGTAAACGTGGTATTTTGGCCAATAAATCAGATGTCATTCATTTTGGGGGCTTTTTATTCAACTGTCGCAAAATCTGACCAAAATACAGAAACTTTTTTGACTCAATATATTCCAAAAACATTTTTGCTTGGAAAACTAATATACAGCATTTGGTATGTTCCATTTTTGTATTCTGTTTATCAAGTGCTTTTGTAATTGTAAAGAAAAAAAATCCATAACAAAGTCTATGATTAATTTTAAAATACACTGTAGAGACACAACAAAAAGAATGTATTTAAGAAAAAAAGCAAAACAACAAAAAAGTTACGTCTAACAAAAACATGAATCCTCAATGTCGGCATAAGTCAAAAGTTTGAGTCCAAATTACAGTCTGAAAAGCAGAATCTGGCCTAAGGAAGTCATTTGTTGGATAGCCACAGTTTTTGGCAATATTGTAGCATTGCAAATACCGCAACAGTATCTTTTTATCGGCACTCACCTCACAGTCACGACGCTGTCTCGTCAGGCGTCCTCCTGTAGAAGAGCAGGTAAGGTGTAGATGAGGAGCAGGTGTCAGGGGAGCAGGCTCTCAGGAAGTCCTCCTCCTCGAACAGACGCACCTCGGAGTCATCGAACAGCATCCATTTGCCTTCGTACTGCAAGAGGCCGTTTAGAGCCTGCTCCTCTGTGGCCTCCACTGCCCCACAGGACACCTGTGAAGCCTCCTCTGCTTCTTTGGGCTCCTTTTTAAGTCCAGCTTCACAGTTCTGGCTCACACTGCCAGTGGTCTTCCTCCGTTTAGTTCCCTCAGTCGCTGTAGCGTTGAATGGTTTCCCTGCGTGTTTGCTGCTGCTGCTGCTAATCTCACAGCTGGAAAAACTCCTCTGACCTCCCAACAGTCCAACTCCTTCAGAAACCTTCTTGCCTCCTCTTTTGCCGCCTGCCAAATTGGCACCTTTCTGCCTCCTGGAATTCAGGCTAAATGAAACTTCTCCATCGTCATAGTCCAACACTTCCTCCTTCACCTGTGCTTCCTCTTTCTTCTCCGTCTCTTCTTCCTCCTCCGTCTCCTCTTTGCCCTGCAGGCAGAGCCTCACATCCTTCAGATCGCTCATGCGGATGTAGGCAGTGTAGTGGCCGCTGCTGATGGTGACGCCGCTGTGCATGACCACAGCAAACAGCTGGTACTGCTGACCTTTGGCAGAGGAGGGACGGGTGCACCACTCGTCCAGAGACAGGGTCAGAGGAGTCTGGAGTGGAGTGTTGACTTTAGAGAGGCCGGCGTACGGGTCCAGACTGAGGAGACGAACCATGGAGACTTAAATAGTTAATGTCATTAGTACCAACAGTCTCTGTTTGGGTTTAATGAGTCTGTATGACATTCTTTAATTTGAGAACTTTTCACTGACAGAAGAACTACAGGCTTTTCGGGATCTTCCCTTTTGACACATAAATATATGCCCAAATATATAAATATACATACATATGTTGAAATGTATAATATTTCATCTGTACTGACAAAACAAGGAGACAGCACAGGTTTTGTGAGAACAGACTCAAAGGTGAATAATATCTGTACATGAACTCACTCTAGTCTGTTGGCGGAGAAGCGCTTCAGATGGATGGTGATCACTTCAGGAGTCTTGTCAAACAGGAGACTTCTTTCAGCCTCTGTGTAGTGTTGACACGTCTCACAGAAGTATTTGTCCTCTCCAAAGATCCGCTCCACTGAGGCAAACTGGCCAATCGCCCATTTCAGCGTCTTCAGCTCTGGTTTTGGGTCTGGAGAGACTGAAAACAAAAAAAAAAAGTTGTCTTTTGACAAACACCTTGATTTGAAAAGTTCACATTATTAAAATATGCAAGGAACCAAAAAAATGCTTTTGTTTTTTCCCCTCACCTTCTGAGAGATCATCTGGACTACTGGGTTGGTCCTCTAAAACTGGGACGCTGATGTCCTGGAAGTCTTCCCTCCTCTCTGTGAAGCTCTCACACTCCAAACAACGTGTTCTAAGAACCAGTCGACCCTGGAACAGGTGCTGCATCAGGTCCAGGTCCTCTGCATGGAGATGGACAGACAGATGTCTTAATGATTGCATCTGCATTTTTAAACATTAAACTTAAGAACAAAAGACAGACAGATGTCTTAATGATTTTTAAACATTAAACTTAAGAACAAATACTTTCAAGCAGTATCAAGTCAAATACTTCATTCAAAGTATTCAAAACATGTCAAAATACTGATAATGACAATGGCTGCCATTGTGATTGCCAGCTGCTTGTCAGTCAATTAGTTCAGCAATGTCAACAGATAATTCAATATTTGGGACAAAGACAGAAGCTAAGCTAACTCTAAGATGTGTTCTGCTACAATATGATCATTTTAATAAACCAACTGAAGACTAAACGATGTCGTTTCTCAGTTCAAAGTCAGTGGACAGATGAGGAGTTGACACCTCATCAAGTGGCTGTTTGATTTAACTAACATTTTAAAGGTTGTCTTAGCATCTGTACAAATCATGCACAGGAAACAAGTATTTTCTATCATTAAATGACACATACCCAGATGTTGAGCACTCTTCTTGTCCATGTCTGAGTTGGTAATTGATTTCTCGTCACAGCTCTTCTTCTCATCACTCGGTGAACTATCCTCCTCAGGTTTGTTTTCGTTTTTGAAAGTCATGCTGCTGATCTTTCCAACGCGGCGGAACTTGGAGAAAATACTGGGCTGTTTCCCAGATGGCCTCAACCAGGCGAGTCTGGATGGTTTCTTCCTTTTACCGTCCACCATTCCGGCATTTCCATCACCATTACTCCTTGTCGCTCCCTCTGTCTCTCCATTAACCTTCTGCATCTCCTCTGCCACCTTGTCTCCATCTTTATCCTCAGGACTGTTCATCAGGCCTATGCCGGACAACTTCCTTCTGGAGCGTGTGAGAGGTCTCTCAACTTCCTCTTCATCCGATTTCTTGGACTTGACAGACTTTGGCTTTTTTTTAGGGTTTCCCATCTCAGAATCACTCTTCCTCTTTCCGCTAACTTGACCGTCAGCTTCCGTGGGAGCTCTGGATTCTGCTGCCGAATCACCAGATTCTTCATGGATATTGTCCTTCCCCTCAAGCTGCTGCTCTTTTCTGATGGTGTCACAGGCATCCTGGATATATCCCAAGATGCACTGCAGCACCTCCTGGGCATCATGTTGAAGATAGCCCTCATACATTGGGTTCAGTCGTCTGGACAAGACAAAAAAAAATAGTTAAGGCAGTCCCTATATTCACTTCAGGATATTTTAAACCAAAATGATAAGGCAATAAAAAAATGTTTATTTTACCTTAGACTGTGCAATATTTTTCGAGGGGGTGTGGACAGCTCGCTGTCATTGAAGCTGTCAGATTGGAGCAGGAAGTTGGACTGAAGCTGCTCCGCTGATGTTATCAGGCTGTGGAAGTTTTCAAGCAGCGCCATGTGAGCTGGCAGTGACTCGGCCTCTCCATCTGACTGCTGGGGAAAAAAGTTAAACAGAAATAAACTTTAAAGAAAATAAAGTTTGGCTTTTGAATTTATTCTTATTGGAATTATTCAAATGTTGTTTGTGTTCGGACAAACCTCCTTGTCTTTGTCCGTTTCGTTCTTTGTGCCATCTTTCTTTTTTGACAGCTGGTACAGTTTCTTGATCCCTCCTCTGAGTCTTGGACAATAGTAAAGGACCTGCAGATAAATCATAGAACCCATAGGTCAATGTGTGTGTGTGAGAGAGAGCGAGAGAGAGAGAAAGTTTAATTTTGTCAGTTTGCCTCACCTGTAAGATACTGTTCAAATAGCAGGTGTTGCCCAGATTGTTGAATCCCACAAAAGGCATCAAGGTCTCCTTTTTCTCACATGACAGGAGGAGACCAGGGGAGGATGGACCAGGGACCACCTGATCGCAGGTGCTGAACAACAGAAAACACACACATCTAAATCAGACCACTTCTGATCTGATCTTGATCCCATTGTTTAGCTGTAAAATTATTAGCTTATCTTAAAGTCGGTCACGAAGACAATTTAGAAACAACAAGGAAGCTTTAAGATAATTCTGAACACAACACCCCACCTTGTCTCAGGTTCCACTGGTTCGACTTCTTTCGACTCCTCAGTTTGGGGTTCAGAGAAATCCAGCGCCCTCTTGGTTTCTTTCTTCTGGAAGAACTTGAGAGAGAGTTTGCTCCTCTTGATGGGGCTGCCCAACGCCGCCACAACATTATCACCCTGCAGACCTGGCATTTTGGTCTTACTGTGATGCAGCAGTGCCCCTCACTGGCGAAAAAAAGGAAATATAATTTTATTTAAAAGGGCGCCACCGGAGTTCTAAAAAACAAAAGTAACTACGTGCACAAGTTATAGCAGCGCTGCTAAGTTGTTAAAAGTAAAAGAGTACGCGCTGTGATACTTTCCGCCGTTTTAATGTTCATAGACATGTTCCCCAACGACTGATAACCGCATTACATAACGCTAGCGCAACTGGCTAACATAGACCATGTACTTTTCAAGGAAACTTTTTACACATAACCAGCCATGTTTGAAACAACTTTGACATTAGAAAGATATTAATTTGCGGAATATTTTTTATATTAAACAAATGTCACGAAAAGTCAAACACAGAACGCAGAAATGAAACTAGGTCATATCAGCGCGATAAGGGAAACAAGCACCACGCCGTTCCTTTCGGTTCACTTCAACTTACGCCAAACTTATCGCCCTGTACTATACAAGTCTAAAATTGAAATATTGACTTACTCGAATGATTCATCCAAATTATAGCTTTAATTTAAAGCGAGGGGTATCCAGTCTACAGCCATTTACTCTATAGTTGACAAAGGTGCAGCAGAAGTTGGCGCTTTTTCCTGCTAGAAGACACACTGACTGCTGCGCTGCCAATCCAAAATCATTACGAAGTAAATCAAAGAACAAAAACTTTTAACAGCGGATAATCATGTTAATGTTAAAATGTTAAAAAATTACCTTTAAATGAAAACAAGTATATGTTAGAGAATATTTTCACCATGTAATAAAACCAGTTTTCCCATTTGTTTATTTCAGGCTTTGACAGGGGCACCTATTTAAATTCCGGTACCTTCAACGCAGTATCAGCAACCATGTTTGTAGTCATTTATCATGGAAGTGGTGTTCTTCCAAATTAAAAGTAGACTTGGAACAGTGCACTGAATGTTTTACATACTTTCAATACCCAATTTAATTAAATTAAAAAAGTTCGCATTTTAGCTGAAAACAAAACGTTTATGAGAACTGCTACTTTAATGTAAAATACAAATATAATTGTAAAATGGAATTTGGTTTTTTTTAACGTCCACTTATGTATGCTTGGCTATGATCAGTTCAGACAAAAAACAAAAATAATGTGTCAGTTCGGTTAGTAGTTATCTCTTATGGCATTATTGATATCAATAATATTACATCATCATTTCCATCAACCTTGTCCTTTCTCTGCCTCTAGGTAAACTAGGTCTGCTTATTTTTATCCTTTGATTAACTGTAAAGTATTTTGAAGTTGCAAGACTTTCTTTCTTTCCTTCCTTCTTTCTTTCTTTTTTCTTTCTTTCTTCCTTGATTTCTTTCTTTCTTTCTTTCTTACTGTCTTTCTTTCGCAGGAAAGTTACTTTATAACCCAACAAGTATGTACATTAACGTTTTAAAAACAGACGCCGACGTAAAACGTCCACCCTAAGCATCTTTAAAGGTCATTTTGTCCAACAGGGGGCGACATTATCTGTAGGAATGGTTGTTAAAACGTCCAGCAGCAGCAGGATCAGTATCAGCAGCATCCTACCCTCAATGGAGCATCACCTCCTCCTCCGCCTCATCCTTCCAGGACTTTGACGGTAGGATACTATTTATCACAACCCCACATTGGCTCAGTTCGATGGCGGTCTGTTTATTCAGTTTTTGTGGGGTCTGTTTATATTTAATCTTTAAGGACTATGTTGGTATGATAACGGATACGCTTGGTGCCGACACTGTTGGTCGTCAGTGTTATGATACGGAGGGGACCTCTGCACATGAATGCAGCACAAAAATGAGAGACGACAGCAGTGTTGTTTACTCCATGTGCTGGTTCCACTGAAAAGCACGCTATTCTGTATGTCTTGCGTTCCGATGCTGCTGCTGCTGCCGCTGCCACCGCTGAGTGAGTGTGGCTGCTTGGTCAGCAGTGAACATCTACAACCGCTGGGTTTGTGAGCCGCACAGCTCCAGTCTCAACTACCCACACTGGTTGTATTTTCTGGTTTAGTGATCTTAAAGGATGCTTGCTGTTAGAATCGCACATATTAGGTTCGCGACCCCCTATTGCCCTGAATGGAAGGTGTGGATGGAGATGCAGGTTGTCATCACTATCGGACAGTATAACCTCTTCAGTATTTGAGACTGTGCTGGCTGTAGTAAATTTACAAATTTACCATACACAGTTTGTCTTGTGGGACTTGACAGTCACTACATTAAATGATGTCCCCAGTTTTAACAGCTGTGATAAAACCAACTAAATCTCCTTTTCCGAAGACGACTAACTTGTTTTTTTTTTTAAATTTGAACAAACTGGCCCTCCTTCAGATGCAGGCATGTCAGAGACGCCACCTACCAACAGATCCATCAGGAATGTAACCTCTAACCTGTGGTAGTAATGAGGATCATTCTCCATGCACTGACTGCTATAACATCAGTCTTTATCAAAGAAGGCTTTGTCCCAGGAGGCTTGAAGCTGTCACGGCCAGAGCAGCAGAGGTGGGTGGTGTGGCAGCTCAAAACCGTGGCCTGTGACATGGGGAAAAAAAATTAGAAAAAAAAAACTTCAATCCGTCTTCTCTCCCAGGAACACCACAGGAAAAATGAAGGCATGTTGAGAGATAAGTAAGCAGAGTACACTCCAAGAATGAGAAGCATGTTCTGAAGTTGACTAAGCTTTACCTCCCAACAACAAAACCCTGCTCTGTGCACACACACACGCACGGCTACATCTGCACAGAGCTGAGGTCTAATATTTTTAACCACCTGTTCACATTTATTACTACAGTCACGCTCCGTAACAAGAAGACCTGTTCACATGCAAACAAACCCTACTACTGTATGTGTGATTATCTCATTGTTATCTCAAAAGTTTCATGACAAGTTGAAGTTTCTTCAATTGCTTAATTAATTAATTAATTTTAATAGAGCTATTTTCTGTACGTCTTTCATTCCAGGTCACAATCTGCTCACAGACTAAAGATTGAAATACAATTCTTTTCAATGTTTTGGAAAACTAAAATTAGATATTCATTCATTGAATCATTTTCGGGTTAAAACTAAATTTAAAACCTGTGATTACAGATTTTGGATGAAAGGATTGTTGTTGAAACTGAAACAAAAATTAAATAAATAAAACAACATAAATGCTCAAAGTAAAATAAATGATGAGTCTCATTGGCTTTACAGTACTTTACACACCTGATACACCATGTATTTCACACATTGTCAACTCCAGTGTCGTAGTGATGTTTTCCTTTAGGTCTGTGAGTCTTGGTTCCCGTCTGTTGATACTAAAATGAAAAGTGAACACATTATATGATTCTTTAATGACATCTTTGTGCTGTTCTGTGCTGAGGGCGGGCTCAACGTGACCGTATAAGTTGACAGAACACAGAACCTTCCAGACTGTTTATGGAATATCTGCTGGTTGTCTGGCATTTTCTCTGAACCTAGGATGGCGTGTTAATCTTACACATATTTGACTGTACAGATATGTGAGTCTGGTCTAGAACTAGTGACTCAGGGAACAGTTTCTTCAGGCTCTTTTTTTATTTTTTTAAGTCTTGGTGGTGTTTTATAGAAATATATGAAGAAAATCTAATAGTAGAATTGTGATCAGTCTTTGTTTTAGCCCAGCTTGGGACCCTATAATAGCATCAGATCAAATAAGTATCTATTTTCCAGTTGTAAAACTTCACATTAATGTGTACCTTACTACTTACGTTAGTAGATCAACTTAGTACATTAAATTATATATTTTTTATTTCTTCCATAGACTGATTTAATTCTACCAGATGTTCTTGGGGACTGTTATAAAAGGCACTTTATTCTGACAGTTATCTTGAACAAATATTACACGACAGAGTAAACCTTCAAGGACGAAGAAAAACACATGAACACAGTTGCCTTTTTAAAGAACTACAGTTATTACACAATTGCTGGCCATTTTTGGTGCTTCTGCTGGAGTATCTACTGAAGAATTGTATTGATAATGATAAGCAGTCATGTTTCTCAGATGCATTCATCGTCGTCTTCTTCTCATCTCATCTTATTCCCTGCCTCCTCTATTGTTACACCAACAGTCTCCGTGTCCTCCTTCCCTACGTCCATAAATCAGACACAGCCTAAATAGTATTTCAGAAACAACAGTGGGAACCTGTAAATTGTGGGTTCTGTAGAACTCTTGGGCTGCCCTACAGATGCTAACTAGAGGCAGCTAACAACTTCTTAGCTCCTCATCAGGGTCTGTGAAATCAGCATGCTGAAGTTAGCGAAGAGCAACAGCAGATACGAAAATGATTCATTTTCAGTAAGCAGCACTTCGGTTGAATCTTCTGTCTACTTTAAAGCAAATTAATATTTTGCTTACAGTGCCCCCTGCCGGAGCACAATGTATATATTTTAGCAGTGTGAAGCAGTTTTATTCCTTCAATTAGAACCTTGGTTTGTACTCCCAATGTGACACCCAAATGTAGTACCTGCAGTCACGAAGAAGTAGTGGAACCTGAGGGGAGGTCAAAATAAAATGTGAAAATATTTTAGTGCATTGTCAACATGCTATCTGAACACCCAGTATGTGTTGAGAGGCTTCAACTTAAGGTCAGACCCCCGGCTTGTGGCAGACCAGCTCCACTGAGTGCAGGTCAGAAAGAGATTGACAGGCTGACTGACACCACTGTCAAACTGATGGTGAGGGACTGGAGACTGATTAATGTTGTTGAGGACAACGGCTTCAGACGTTGGTGTTCTAGCAGCTGTTTCACAGTAATGACTGAAATCCACACACTCTATGAAGCTACATTTTAAGTAAAGTTTTTGCATCTGTTTCTTGACATTTGTCCATATTAATAATTAGAACATTTGGATGAATCACAAATAAAAACAGGTGTAAAACTCCTACTTCTACCTGCTGTTATTTGTTTTTCTGTTCCAGCAACATACAAATAATATTGATGACAATCTGTGATTAATCAGATTAAAACAGTGATGGTCATAGTAGTAGTAGTAATAGCTGTAGTACCTGTCAGTAGAAACCATTTAATTAGAATCATTTTGTATATGTGCAGTGAGATCTGATCTCACCCTCCACATATTTCTCTCCCCCCTCCTCTCTCTCCCTCTCCTCCCATGTTGAGGAGGAGGTGGGTGGGTCTCCAGTCCAGTCGCTCTGATGTTGAGAAGCTGCAGCTCTGCCATCCTACTCAGTCTGCTCTCTCTCTCCTCCGCCTGCTCTCCTGTTTCAGCCAGTCTGTCTGTCTGTCTGTCTGTCTGCCCTCGAGCGTAGTACTCTCCTTTCACTTACTACTATTCATCGCCATCCAGGACCGATTCACAGAAACCCACGCAGGTACACAGAGGACCGGTATTCTAAGCACTGTCTCTTGTCTGCAGTAGCGCTTGTTAAAGCTGAAGTTTTTTTTTTTTTTCGTTTCCACTTTTTTTCATGGTCCAAAAGGATACCACACAGAGCTGCATACGTGAGTACTCATAATTTACTTTCCCCCGTATCCTCTCTTTTACTCCCATTCTTCCTTACTCTTCTACATTTTTACTTCTCCTGACTGTCCTCTCTTGGCACATGTCTGTAGAATTTCAGCATTTTTGGCATGTCCTCTCACAGACATCTTAACTTTCTTATCAACGTAGTAAGGCC
>NC_024308.1:6882856-6889506 GCF_000523025.1 Cynoglossus semilaevis
ATGAACCTATCATCACTCTGTGCGTCAGTGTATATCTTTTTTATTTTTGTTACTGGGCTTTGGTATCTTCACAACCTGTGTCTGTTTCTGATTCCTCAAGTCGTGCAAACCACTTCACTTGTGCAGCGTACATTCACAATCATGCCAACCAGTCTGTGTCTGTTGTGCTGCCATCACTCCCTCTCTCTGTCTGTTGTCCATGTCTCTTATGTCTCTGGATACCAGTTGATCCCTGCTCTAAAGCGTTTCATTAGCGGTGCCAGTTTTCACTCAAATTCCCCGTTGGCCCCGACTAATGTTTTTCAGCTGCCGCCTGATAAGGGCACATATACAGTACATGTGGTTATGATTCAGACACATTGTAGATGGTGTGCTAACCTGGCAGAGGATGGAGCGGAGCAGAAAAAGCAAAGGGATGTTGTTTTTCATTAGAGGTGTTTAAATGGGAGTCAGCAGCCCCTAGGGCGTCAACGGAGGTACTGCGGGGAGGCTTCCTTAAAAATCATCTAATAAATCTTTGGTTAATTAGATGATTTAAAAAAATCCTTCACATTTTTACACAAACTGAAGTCGGTTAGATTGTCAGCTGTGGATTTACTTCCTACAGGTCTGATACAAGCTGGGCTTCTCGCCCACAGATGAAGCTCCTGCAAACACATGCCACATGCTGGGTGTTGAGATGGTATTTTAAGCTTGATGTGCTTCTGTGAAACAAAGACTTTTCCCACAGCATGTGTAAATAACCACAGGTGTAGACTGGATAGGCTGTTATCAGACCAATGCCGGTTTGAGTGCATGTAAAGTGTTATCTAATTAATTTCACACTTTTTTTTATCACAGTTAACACAATCATTTTGACAGTCTACTTCTGTGATCCTGTGAATTATTTGAACAGCTCTGGATTAGATGCAAAATGACAAGTTGCATTTTGCTTTTGTTTTTTGTGTGTGTTTTGTATTTTATGTATAACACAATTTTATAGAATATAGTAGGGGGTTCTTGTTCAATTTCTTCATAAGCTAGTAATCTTCTCTGAGATCTCAGCATCGTTCTGCTTTTCCCTCTGTCTCAGTGGAGTCCACAGCTAATCCTGGTCTCTGCTCTGCCTGCCACACACCATTGGACATGGTGGGGTTTCTTACCGCAGCTACAGTGCATTAACAAGGCGATGCATTCCTGTTACACATGGGACATGTTTAGAGGTTGCCACAAAGTGTGTGAATGTAGTGTTAAGCTGTACTCTGTGACATTTAGAGCTTTCAAACCACGCTCAGGTTAAAGGGCATGTTGTGCCTATCTACTCATGCAACATTTGAGCGGAGACATGGCAGATCTATATTAGTGTAAGACACCCTCCCTCCCCCACCTTCTGGAGTTAATGCTTTTGTGTAGGTCAGCATGAGTGTCTTGTGTCGTAAGAATAATTAATTCTGATGATGATTTGATGAGTGACTTGCAAATGGACAATGTCTCAGAAGGTCATCCATGTATGAAATGTCAACCTACTGCACAGAGAGTGAAAGTCTCTGGTCATGACGAAGGCAAATGGACAAGGCCATTGAAAAATGAAGCAGTGAAAGTTTGACCAGAGATGCTCCATTCCTTTTTTTGCTTTTCTTCCTTCGTCACCACACCGCTCACCCTCTCTTTTTACGTGACATCACGACACTGTTTTCTAAACATAACTGTCAGCAAAGACAAAACACGTGGTACATTTTGTGTGCTCGTCTGTCTTGTCTACAGTAGTGTGTTACAGGTTGTGTCCCCCCTCCCCTACCTCCCTCCTCCCCCTAAGCCAGATAAGCTGTGTGTGTGGACGTGTGTGTGGACGTGTCCTAAGCCAGATAAGCTGTGTGTGTGTTTGTGTGTGTGGACGTGTGTGTGAATGTTGACTGGTGCCAGTCTTTGCCAATCTGTGCTCTCTGCCTGAACTGGCTGAGTGCCTGCAGCGACCATGTGGTTCATATTCTCCAGACCTTGACATCCACATCCACTGAGTTCTCCTACGAGGCTCCATTCAACCTGCAAATGATCTGTTGGGCCCACACGGCACAAGTCTGTTGCTGCACACTGCTGTGTTGATTGCTCGTAAGAGTAGGTTGAGTGCTGATTTTTCCTGCTCTGCTAAATAATCATGCTTCACCGATAAATGTGAAAATGAACAAAAAAACTGCTGTTTGAATTGAGACCTAATAGGCTGGGTCCTTAATGCCTTGAATAAAACTTGTGGTTTAGAAAATCTGAAGGTTTCAGTAAAGCTGGATTTTTTCTCTGCCTCTCAAGGACTAGACAGAAACTCCATAGTCTCAAATATGTTTCCCAACATCCTGACAAAGTACATTTTCCATAATCAGTCCCACAGCAGTTGTTTTAAACCCAGTGTAAAAGTTACTCTTGTTTAAAGAGCTTCCTCACTGTGCTGTTGGAGGGAGGAGGATTGGCCAAATTCTCCCTCTCTGTCAGTCAAAGATGGCAAAAACTCAGAAATCACTGCTACGCCAGCCTAGAGTATGTACTCAGACACACACACACACAGATGCACACACACTCATACCAGCTGAGTGAACGCCTAGGGATAGCACTACTAATCTCATTCTCTGTTGACACACAATTTCTCAGTGGTTGCCTGCTTTCGCAGCTCTGTCTCTCACCATGCTTATATCCCAAAGCTGGAGATGTTTTCCTCACTATCAGCAGCGGCAGGAGGTTGAGCTCCTATCAGGACAGAGGTGCTGTTGTAGACTTTGGACCTGCTGCACAGCTGTTCACTCAACCGCCTTTTCCCACAGTCTGAATACCTTGAGAAAAAAAAAAAAACAGTCAGTTTTTCAATCACATGGTCTGGAGTGTGTGTGTGTGTGTCAGATGTGGATCTCTAAAAAGATGTAAATGCATTTATTTTTAAATAAAATGAGCCACTTTGGAACATCAGTCTTAAATGATTAATGCATATTGACATTAGCTATGCAGGTGTCTCTGGGTCCCAAGGATTACCAGCAGAGCACAGACGGCCTGCATCTGTAACAGCCTCTGAATCCATGTTACCATCAGCCTGGTTCTGTTGACAAACCAACGTGAATCAGTCCGTCTGGTGTTGATCAAATGACCTCAGAGACCTTATCGCTCATCTCATTGATTATTAACTCGTGCACCACAGATGGGTTTCTTGCAACTCTACACTGTTTAACTGAGAGAGTTTACAAAATAGAAAATGACAGGTCATTTAAACAAACCTACAGCCAGTGTGATCACATGACATCGGAGGATAAATGTATAGATTTTTTTATTTATATATAATGTAAATAATGACTGAAATAGTACTGCAGTATTCATGGAAAATCATGAAGCTACGTGTATAAGACGCACCTCATCGTCAAGTTTCACTGATGGACTAAGTTTAAAGATTTTGCTTTTCATTTATTTTGGGCATCGTGTCTCTGTGCTGCAGGTTTCCAATATCTTTGCTTAATTACCATTAGGAGTCCAACAATTAAAGATGCTTCCAGGTACTTAACGTTTGATTAAAAGTTTTAAAGTTCTCTGTGATTGCGTTGTTTTGCACTTGTGCCTCAAACCACATTTGCGTTAGCAGTTTATGAGCCAGAACTTGTAAATCCCCGGCCCTGCAGCACTGAGGTTGTTGGTAGGGATGGAGCCTCCTGTGATTAAAAACAGAGGAACTGTTTTTAATGCATCCAGGTTTTATGGATGAACCGTGGACACGTGCACTGCAGTTTGGTAAGAAATAAAGTAAAACGACAGGACGTTTCAGACAGCGCTCCACCAGGGAACAATGGTGTGGTCCATCCTCACATTGTTTCCCTGACTTGTCCCCTACCACTGCTCCTTAATGGGTTCCTGGCATTGACAGGCAGGAAAAAACAGAGTCTGTTGTGAAAGGAGTCGAGAGTGCTGCGGGTAACGTGGGACTTCCTTAATGGAACCAACTTTCATCTTTAAATACAGTGATGTGATTGGCTGGCTCCTGGAGGCAGGATCTCCCTCCTCAACTGTTGTTTAAACTCGGGGAGTGACCACTCCCTGCAAAAAAATCTGCATGCAGTGTGTGAGCGTGTGTATGCACATGTAAGACCAGATACACACGTGCGCATCAACTGAAATAACCTTTGAAATACAGTGTTTATTATTGCTATTATTATTATTGCAAAAAATAAAAAGGCGCAAGAAATGGATGAGTTTAAATATTGTAAACATAATAGTGTCGCTGTCTTCTTTTAAAAAAAGTATCTGAGTTCAAGCTGCACTAGAAGCTAAATAAATTTAGGAAAAACAGTGGTCAGACCATTAATACTTTAGTTCAGGGTTGATCTCCTCCTCTGCTAAGGCAGATCATTAATACTTTAGTTCAGGGTTGATCTAATCAGGGTTTTAACCCTCAGATGGTGAATATTTAAATTTGGGAAGAAGAAGTGACAGAACTAGAAGCCCTGGAATGTATGGTCATGTTGCCTTCACTGCACAGCTGCACTTAAATATGAATTAGTATAAAAACAGACCTATTTGTGGCCTCTCGTTAGGATACTTTGTTTCCTTTTCAGTGCATCTAGCTTTATTAAAAAAATGAAATTAAAATAAAAAACTACAACCCCCTATCCCTCCAGAAATACTCAGGAGTAACTGCTGTGACCGTCCAGTTACAATTGTATCATGACACCAAGCGTATTTTTAACCTGCAGACCTGCTGTGAGTGTTTCCTAGATGTTTATGTAAATTTCTTTTGTTTGTTGTATTGTTTATTGTATCAGTTTCCATTTATTAATCGTCTTAAAATAATACAATATTAATCCAATTAAATGCCCTTCAGTTGAATCCACAAAGATACTGTTCTACATAAAACATAGAGTATAGTTTTTGAATATTACTGGGTAACATTAAGGTAATGAGTACAGCCGACATGTGGTAAATGGATAACCAGTGTTAAATATCCTGCCTCAAGGCAAACTTCTTCAAGTGTGTAATTGCTTTACACACACACACACACACACTAGTTTTTGTGTTTTCTGAGAACGTAACGTTGACATACAGTAATGCCTAACCTAGTCCCTCGGCCCATGATGGCTAAGATTAAACCCTTACTCTAATCTGGCACTGATTCAAATGATAACTCCACTCTGGGGGGACCTGAAACATGTCCTCATAGGGACAATGTCTCCCCAAAACAACAGTCTTATTCCAAACCAACCAACCATTAAAAACCAAGTCTCCATAGGTATAGTTATAGCAGGAACACACACAATGTGTAAAGTGGACGTGTGAAATGTTTGTTTCTTTTTAAGACCTCACCTTTAATTTAACAAACATTACAGAAATCCCTTGGTCACCTTTTCTGACATGCCTTATCTAGAGGATAGAGTTAGCTTCAGCTAACTGTAGCTCTTTATACAGTAATGTGGAGAATGTTATATTGGAAAAAACAAAAAAAACACCTCACGTTTCAATTTAAATATGAGCATTTTTCCGTTTGCTTTGAGCCTTAAAACATCAGAACACGATCTCTGTGTGAGGACGAAGATTCATCATCTGTCCATAAAGGAGACAAATGCATGATATCAATCTGTCCTTTACACAAACACACCTGTGCTGTTTTATATAAATGTCTATTGAAGATTAAAGATTAAAGCAAACACACTGGAGATGATTTGTTGAAACAGAGGAGAATATGAGAAAAAGTGTCTAGAAAACAATAAGTTGGAAAATCAGTTTTAATACCATTGGTCCAATGAACCATGAATACAGCCAATGGTCATCAAAACAAGACACTGTTGCAGTGTCTGTTGCAAAAAAAAGGCCTCAACAATGGACATTTTATTCCCAAATAATCCCATTTAAACGATGTGGGATTATTTGGGTTTTTATTTTATTTTGGGACAACAGATGTGCACCTGGTGGTCCTGTGGAACGCCCACCGTGTCACAGTTGCTGCATCTCAAGGCAATGCCACGAACATCCACATGCGCTGCTTATCATCCCACTAAGAACCTTGAATCTATTAACATGCTGGGACCAAATCTGGTCTAAACACCAGATGAAAGCTGTTTAATGCCCAGGGAAAACATTTTCTTGCTGAGAGCTGAGGGAAGGGTTTTTTTTTTTTTTTTCATCTGGTGTTTAAAGAAAGAAAGGCACTATCTCAGAGTATAGACTATTAAGAACTGGAAAGAACTGAGAGTGGAATGGAAGTCTGTGCAAAAACCCCTTTCTGTTTAGATGTTAGCAGAAAATTAAATTCCAATTTGGAACGTATTAGAAATAATGCAGTTTTTACGGTTTCTCAAAATTATCTTTGCTCTACTTTAAATGGGGTATGTGTGTGTGTGTGTGTGTGTGTGGAGGTTGTCTGACGTTAGTTCAGTCCTTCAGAATGGCTGTGGTAAGACAGCTTACAGTGATAGGTGGTGAGAAGCCTCAGGAATGTAGATGAACAGATAAATACCTCCTGCTGCATCTGTATGTTTTTGTGTTAGAGTGCGAAATAACACACACACCTACACACACACAGAGATGATTGAAGGTGACCAGGCTGCAGGCTATTAGACCATGTTGTTGCATTAGGATTTAATGAGACCTGAGCTCCTTGTCTTTTCCTTCTCATGTGAGCTGGTGTTGCTGTGTTCTTTTCACAGCATCCT
>NC_024308.1:6889529-6923289 GCF_000523025.1 Cynoglossus semilaevis
TTAAAGCTGAACCATGTGCAGTGTAATGTTTTCACCTATTCCATATCAGCAGTTTTGGTCAACACTGTTTCACGCTGCTGGTTTACAGCCCCAGCACCAGATCCCACTAATTTTGAAGATTTACGACGTGACAATGAAAAGATGCTAAACTAGCCAAAACTATGGTCGTAAAAATATTTGTGTTGTGATGAAGGTCCATTGTTCAGCCTCAGTAAGGAGGCAGACTTGACACAGACTCTGCTGCAAAGGAGGCACAGACATGAGAAGGAAGAGGAGGAGAAACAGGCATCACAGTGACACCATCATGTTAAATTACAGCTCTTCAACGAGCCCATCATTGTAATCAGCAGGGCTGTGTCACTGAAGAGCCTCTTCTGACTGACAGTCACGGACCTCTCTGCTTCTACAGCAGGTTCTCGGTGTGATTTCACAGAAAACATACATTAAACAATCACAACAATTATTTTTATTTTTTATGTGCATTTGCAAAACAAGAAAAGAAAAATACGTGCATTTGCAAAACAAGAAAAGAAAAACTGAGAGGGCGCCAGAGGCTTCCGTCCCAACTTGTTCCCCTGTCGTTCCACATATTTATCATTCATCAGTTCCAACAAATCCAATTCAATCCTCCTACAGAAAACAAATACACTGAAACTTTCTGTTCCTCCGTCTCTAACCCCTGCAGCCCCAGAAGCCGCTGACACCGTGCCTCTATCTCCCTCTTCTCCCCGGTAACTAAATTCCACAGACAGCTTCCCATGTCAGCCAATCAGATAACAGATAGCCCCAGATTTCCAGTCACTATAGCTCGCCTTTAATCCCAGTAAAATACATTTTTGCTACGTAGATAAGATCCTGCAGAATTTTGACTTCATGCGGCATCTGAGAAATGGAAAAACCCCAAACCCAGGAGGGCAAAGAGACACAGAGATGGACTTGGTATTAAAAGAAACAAAAATGAAGGACAGAGGGAAAAGAGGGTGGCCGTGGAGGGAGAATAACAAGGAATGAATAGGAGCAGAGGAGGGGGAGTTAATGGCGAGAGGGTAACAGAAACCCTCTCTTAGCTAATTACTCCAACGTCAGTTTTGAGGAGTAGAGAGATGTTAAAGGAATAAATGTGCCGCAGCAGGAACAACATTTCGTGGCCGTGTTTTTCCCCACTCTCCATCTTTCGGGCCGTGGGCCTCTGAAAGGCACAAGCACCTCGTTTGCATCCGGCAAATGAGATGCAGGAAGTGAAAGAGGAGATGGAGAATCGAAAAGGGCAAGAGATGTGAGGAGGCAAGAGTGACGGGTGAGGGAGGAGGTGAAGTGGAGAGCCGAATTTGCATCTCTGATAAATTTAGCATCTTAAATGAAGGGCTGGGTGGCACTGCAGTACTCAGACCTTTGGAATATGTATTTCAGGGAACCACACTCCTATTTTCTCAGAGTCTCATTGAAAGTCTCATCTGAGCCCAGACGCAGCCTGGGAGTAAATTAGTTTCCTCTCGAATCCCAATCTCGGGTTTTGCTACACGTCACAGTGGAAAGGAATGGCTTTTCCTGTTCCAATTAATCTCTGCTTGGTCAGCTGTCGGTGTGAATTATCTTAACCATCAAGCGTAATAAATGTATCAGACATTGGCGGCGAGGGAGAAGACATACTGACAGCTTGCACTTTCATAGTGCACTCTGGAACAAATAATACAAGCATAATAGAAAGGAGCAATGGCACAATCCTTGAATGCAGAATCAATACTTTGCTCTGTGATGAGATGCAGCCTAGGAAGACTCTGCGGTAAATAATCAGCATTGCACGTGCATTGAAGTTTACTGTCCTTACGTGGGAGTGACGTCTTTATAGTTACAGTTACCGTAATTCATTTACAGAGCTGCAGAAATCAACATGTTTCTCTGTACGGATTTGGAAAAACTACACTTCTCTTGCAATGGATTTTTACTCTAGCACATTTGTGTCGTCATCGTATGTCCCTAATTTATATTCATTGTTTAAAGCATTGGGGGTGAAGTGTCCCACTACTGGGAGACTGCTGCTCTCAGACACCATTAAGTATGGTAATTAGTGATTGTTTACTTTTAAATCCAGTGAAAGCTGAGCCACAACAACACATAATGCCCTCCATGTTGTACAGCAGCCACCAAATCCCAGCAGAATATGCTAAAAACAATCAATAAAAATACTTAAATGGTCAATCGTTCTTTGGGGCACAAGGGCATCAGAGTCTTTGTGGTCATTTCCCCAACTGGTGGCCAAACTGGGTCATTTCTCATGGCAGGACCACAGCGATAGTGACCCATTGACTATTAAATGTGTCGTGATGCCACTGCTGTGCATTGTCTGCAACTGACTAAGCTGCTCTAAATCCATCTGTGAAAAGTGGCACGTTTGGCCAAAACTCAGAGGCCCAGATTTGTTCTTAACCACTTCTGGACAGACTTAGGACAGTCATGCCATCTGTGGTTTCTGCCTTTTTGAGCAATATCCAAATTGTGAAACAAACTCAGTGCCTGGCCAGAATCAAACAGATGGGTTTTTTTAAGTGTCATTTCAGTCCAGTCTTGTCCTGCTCACAAAACCTGTTGTTTTTTAAGTGTCATTTCAGTCTTGTCCTGCTCACAAAACCTGTTTGTTGAAAGGGAAATTTACACACAGGATATTTTGATTATCTCACATGTATGTAAACATACTGTAGGCAGCCTACAGAAGTGTGTTGTTGATTCTTTAGATTTTAGTGAGTTTATATGTATGTAAATTTAGATCTATGTTTTAGAGCCAACAATCAAATTCATTACAAAAACATTTTGAAAATTTTCTTCCTGTAAATTGCTGGAACAGAAAGACTAATATGTTTTATAATAATAATAATAATTATTATTATTATTTTTGTTAATATTATAAGAAGAATGAATGTGTTAAATTTGGCATATTTTTAAGTTTTTTCTTTGCTCTGAAGAGCTTTTCTCTCCTTTGCTATTTTGTACTCGCTCATCTTCTATAATGACACACAAAAGTCACTTCCTTTATTGCTGATACAGTGAACACATGCAAGTAAACACAGACAGGCACGCATGAACGGTTAGGCCTGCATTAAAAATGAAGAATTTCTCCACTTCCTGGCTCGGGGGTTATTTTTATCCCGAATGCTCGTAAACATGTAAAAGCATGTATCATTATGCACCTCTGTCCCTCAGTGACTGTTCCTATCACATGTCCAACCCTCCTTTTCTGTCCCTCTCTGTGATTTATCTCCGTTTCACTTGGTCTCTCTTACTACATTGTTTATATTATATTTATCACATTTTTTTCTGTCCTCGCCAATATATTTCCTGACACAGTGATGGTTAAATATTCCTTAAAAAAAAAGTGACTTGATGAGATGTTAACGCCTCATCTGTCCACTGTGCCATTAAATTGAGAAGAGACATTAGTGTATTCAGAGCTAAAGCACCTCTTTAGGTGTTTTTTTAAATTGCTTATATAATCACAGAACAAATCTTACAGCAGGTCTCGCTCCTGTCTTCATCCCTGACGTAAAAATACCTCAAAACATTGGTGATTTACCTAGATAAACTACCCATTAGGACAGTGAGATTTTGACTAGCAGAAGGACAACAACAACAGAGTATCAGGTCACTGAATGTGCACCTGTTTGAATGACCATTTGAATATCAGTATCGGTGCATCACTACTTGATGCACAGACAGACAATCTTCTACACAGCACTGTTGATCCTAAACGGTGTTTTGTGTTATCAGTCAGCTGACATAACTTTGCGTTAATTTACTATGTCATTTACTATGTAATTTACTATTCTCTTCAGCTCAACTGCACTATAATGTTCAAATCTATTGAGTCCAAGCTATTCCACAATTAGTTTGTCTCATCATTGGGAAAATCCTCTTTAGGACGTGGTGCAATGAGATGAACTGTTGTGGTTTGACACAGTGATGCCGACTCTGTCTCTGAAGCCCGATTGACTCTTGACGTGCAGCTTTGTGAGGTGTTTACCATGGTGTTGAATGGGACGAGTATGAGCTGACAGGCAGAATCAGCCCTCTCTGATGGGATTAGCACAGTGGCAGACAAGGACTAGTGCTTCAGATTGATTAAAGTGTAATCCTGGTGGATAATCATGCCTCCTGATGTGACATACGTGGCCTGCGGCTTTATGTAGCACCACCAACATTTTCATCAAATTCTTTTTTCCCCTTTAGTATTTCTCTCTCTCTTCTTCACATGCCTCGACTCGAGGGTTGGTTCTTGGAAAATGTCAAGAGTAAATAACAGGAGACAGCAGAGATGTTTTTCTGCTTTGATGCTTCACGACTGACCAATGCCGTGGTATAATCTTAAAAAGGTCATAATAGGTTACTTTTATGCAAACTGATATGGCTCTTCGATGTTTGAATGTAACAGACTAAAAAAAAAAACTTTCTGTGCCTTTACCTTTCAATGGTAATGAGCCACTGCATGTCCCGCCCATCTCTTTTGCCTGTGATTGCTGGGATTGGTTCAGGTTTCTCTCCCTCCCACCCTGGAAATGATGATGAGTGGAATAAATATATGAATGAATGAATGAATAAAAACTTCTACTTGGTTGATCTGACACATGAACCAGGTATTCATAATTTTTTCTGTCAACTATCAGATAAATCAGAATGCATTCTGCACCCACTAGTTCACTGTACTGTGTCATCTCAACATATTTTGTAATACATAACAATTCATTCAACACTGTGACTCTAACGTGTTAGACGTTCTTTTCCAAAAAAGAACAAGGCCAAATGTATCAAGGTTAGGAACCAGGTTAGAACTTGTGAATTGGTTCTTTGTGCTCCCTTTTGTAGTGTCACTTTTTAAAAGTCCCTGAACTATTACTGAATGGAGCTCACAGGTGATGAACGTGATTCATCACTCTCAGAGTCTTGCTCTCTATGGGTTGGTTTCTACATTTTCTTTTTACTCCAGCAGCATCAGTTAAAATTCCAATTTTCTTCACGTCATTCTGTTTAAAAGCAGCGTTTCATGGTGATCCACCCAAATTTAATGTTCCTTTTTCAATTTGTCCTGACATACACTGACATCTTGTAAAGTTTAATGTTGAATCCGATCATTACAGCAGATGCTCCATTGATCGGCTGATTACAGAAGGGATATTCATCTGTTTCTTCGTCTTCTCTCACACTGTCCTTCATCAGAAAGTGTAGTCTGCCTGTCTACATGTTAGTGTCTGAGTGTCCTTGGGCAAAACATGTAACCTAAGGTTGCTAATCCTGCAGCTCGTCAATATTGGTGATTGAATTGCTGCGTGGATTGCATTCAGTTGTACCAGCACTATAAAAACTGCTATATGGGAATTCTCAAAAGCACACTTTATTAAGATACCTCCAACTCTGCAATTCAGTTTTCATGTCTGTACTGTAAGATAAAGACATTATTTCTATATAGTCTTAGAGTCACTAATGACATAAAATGAAATAAAAGAACAGTTACTGAAGAAATTGTTGTTTGCAGTAGCACTTTTGTTCCTCAAAATAGTTCAGTTTCTGTAACAGTGTAAGGAAAATATACATTAATTCCTTTGATCGATTTTGTTGGCTTGTATGGGTTAAAATTAGCAATACCACAGTAAGGTGGTAACAGTTACAGAAAGGTTTCCAGTCTTTGTTTCCAGATGTGAGATTAAAGGGAAACATTGTGCATCAGAGGCAACTGTCAGCCAGCAACTGAGGGCAGCTATCAGTGCTTACTCGAGCATTATCAAGATGGGAGAGAAAGTGCTCTGAGCTCTGCAGAGTCTCTGTGTGATAGTCTGGAGTATGGGAACCTGCTCTGCAGCTCCACAGAGGAGCAGGACTATTTATTTTGGGTTTATATAACACTTCCAGGGTCTGGACTTATTCAGTAATGTATTTGTCTTGTTCCGAGAGAGATTAAAATGTGATTACACTGGGTTTGTGGTGAGTTTTGTGCATTAGCTCTGAGAATGGGAATCCGGTTAAATGACTATAGGAAGATGGTCTTTCATTATGTGGGTTGTATGAGAAAGAGGCAGCGGACGAGAGTACAGCAAAGTGGACGCTGGCAAGAACAAACTACTACAAACACGGAACTAATAGGCAGCATGATAGTAAGGGCGCCGAGAGAACAGTAGCTACATGTTCAAATACTGCTGTTCAAAAAGATGTAACTTTGTCTCCTAAAAAAGTTGCAATTGTCTATTTTCTCCATTTTTAATTCTAAAAGCATCTTAAAAATCCAAGTTATTTTCTTTCAAAAAACAGGACACTTAAAACTATTGAATTGTATAATAAAGTTACGAAAAGACCCTGGACTCTAGGTGTCTCTATCAATGAAATGTACAGTGAAAATCCAAAGAGACTAAAGATTGTAATTTACGCCTAAATATCCTGATGTTTTGCTGCATCCAATGATTAATCAGCTAATTCAAGAGCTTCTCCTGTACTGACGAGTTACACAGTTTCTTCAGGACTCCACCAGTTACAGCCACCTTCAAACGTTGACAACATAATAGATAATGCATTTAAATGGCCACCAGTTTTTATTGCCATGCTAAGGTCATGCTAGTATGACCTTGTAACAATTTAATTTAAAAAATGCACTAAAGTATTTTGTCTTGTCTTTTTTTTAGCCATCTGTAGGATCTGATCTCTCAGCCGATTTCTCAACTTGACAGTGGTGAGAATTCTTTTTAGTGCTTCAAACGGAGCAGCGAAAAGATTAAACTTTTTGTCCTTGCCCTTCCTCTCCACGTCACTCACGGGGTGTGACAGTAACGGACTATAAAGTAGCAGATGTCTGTGTCTCATCATCATTGGTGAGAGAACATTCCATGGTTACATTCGAAGGTCTCTCAAGGTGACGTTCTTATTTACACACAGCGCAGGATCCCTTAATTTTATGCTAATCTACGATAGCCTGTGCTACATCCAGCAGACTGAGGAGTGCTGACGTGATTTTGATTGATTTGGGGAAATAATGTCAGCTCTGCAGCAGACTGATGATTCATCACTGTTGTACCCTTTCACGTGCACAATATGAGCTGGGAAGAGCATGAACCCAAACATGACCCTTGGAGTGTTATAGTTCTGTGACTTAGTTAGATCTAATCCACTGACATTGGTCCAATTTCCAGTAAAGGAACAAAGGTACAGATTATCTGGAATAGAAGTCGCTCTGGAGTATAAGTCGCAAGTTTACACTTATTACTCTGTTGGACATAGACAAAAAGAGTCCTACGACACATATGTCAAAAACTGAGATGAGGCAAATGAGAGAATGAATTACAAAGAACACTCTGATACTGATACAAGTATTGTCCAGATGGTTCAGAGCAGGGGTCACCAATGATATTTGTCAGAGGGCCAGATTTGATCTGGACAGACACCTCAGGGGCTGGACACTCATGAAATGATCATTTTGTACAACATTAGTATCTGATGTTTATTTTGTAATGTAGCCGTGGGCCAGACTGGATGGTTCGTGGGCCGAATTCAGCCTACGAGCCACTAGTTGATAATCACTGGTTTGGAGTTCTGCAGTATCAGCTTTTTTCTAGGATCATCAAAGCATTACTGGCACAACTTCAACCTCTGATTATGTCTGTAATCACACAGAAAAACAAACTCTGAATCTCACTGTTTTTCTTCGCCTTTCTTCTTTCTGGCAGTTCAGTGTGTTTTTACGGAGAGGAGCTCCGAGGCTAGTTCCCCTAAAACATGATGTCAAGTGGGGACCCACATTACATTAATTTGTGGGCCCCATGCGGCGCTTAGGCTGCTGGTTTGAAACATCTTCTCCAAACACTCTGAGGAGATGAGTGCAGTGGTAAAGGGAGAAAAATGTATAATATCTGCGGTTTAGAAAAAGCTGAAGGTCTGCTCTAATGAGCACAGCTCTGTGGCACTTTCCTCTGCCGAGAGCAGATAAACTGTGACTTCTCATGAAAAATGCCAGTCTTTGCTCAGTGTGGCTTCAGGGAGCTGGGAGGACAGTTTTCAGTCGACTTTTCATGGTTTTGTACAGACTCACAGACATTATTATTCCAGGATTTCTGTGTCTTTTTTTTAAAATTAAAAGACATAGAAGGAGCTGCGTCTGTAGGTCTTTATGACATGGTTGAAACGTCTCCTTTGTTACATAATAGTTAACACTATAGGGTGTCACTGTTCACTTAGTGGAAATATATTCAGTTTTGTCCATTCTTCTTCTGAACAGATAAAATATGTTGTACATGGGCCAAGTCAAAAACTTCTAAGACAAATAATGAAAAAAGTAAAATGACTTTCAAATCCATTCAAAATGTGTTGTTTTTAAGAGCAACAAAAGCTTGATTAACTAAAGATAACAAGATGATCAAATTAGTTAGATTAGATATTCTTACACCTGTAACATACACCTGTAATTATTGCCATTCTCCTGTTCTTTTTAGCAACATTACATCTTTTTCTTTACCAAGAGGCAGCTATCTAATCCTGTGAATTACTTTTAAAATTTTAAATGATGTACAATGTACATGGCCAAAGCCTTGTACGTTGTAGATTATCAAATTAGTTTGATGTTTTAATGCTGGTTAATCAGATTACAGCTGGTTTAGTGTCCCACTGAGTGATGGTTATAAATATGAGTCACATCAACTGAAGGGAGGATTTTTAAAGATAGTTCATTCACTTCTGTCTTCATGTATATTTATATTATGGCAGACTGGGTTTAAATATAACCACATCAGACTCCCATGCTCCCTCCTCATCCTCTCCCTTTACTCTGACATGTATGAAAAGGAGAACACTCCACATCCCGGCCTTCCCTCCTTCCCTCGGCGTTTCCCAGACAATTAGTTAACTACAAGGAATACAAAGCTGAATTAGAAAGATGGAAAAAGCTGTCGTAGGTTTGTGTCGACAGCGGTGAGGTAGGAAGAGAGAAAGAGCCAGAGCGTGAAGAAGAGACAGGTTAGAAAATCAAGGCCAAGTGTGCTCCCTGCAGGGAATCTAAAATAAGAGAGGCAGGAAATTCTTGGCTTTTTTTTCCCATCGACTGAAGTAAGATATAAAGAAAGAGAATGAGTGTGTTTGTGTGTGTGTGTGTATGTACGTAGGTAGTTTTGACACTTTGAAGAACAGGGGAATCCCTCCTGAGGTGTTCAGCTTTTACAATTGTTTGATTTCCTCTCTTACTCTCTCTCTCTCTCTCTGTGTCATCGTGACAACGTCAAACTAAAAAGACAGACTTCTGTGACCTTATCTCTGCAGAAGGGCTGATCATTTTAACTGTCACTGGTAAATGAGTGCAGCTGTACTGGTCATAAACGGTCGCTGTAAAATAAACCCATCACTGCAGAAGTTACTTTCAATGTCTTCAGTATTTTTACTGAATATATATTTTTTTCACTTTTTAAAAAAACATTTCTATGAAGCAGGTCCAGTTTGGTCTGGTTAAATGCAAAAATGTTGTCAGAGAATGTCACAGCTCACTAACATGCAAAAGGTTTTCTTAAAATGTGGATTTTAATTAAATTTGCCTCTCATGTTCATTGTGATTGCTAATTGTTAATTGTTTCTAAATGCGGTTCCATATAAAGCCAGGCTTATAACTGAGCTCGATCTGTCTTAGAGCGAGATCAAGGGCGATAATCTCCAGGATTATTTTCCAGTTCATTCCTTCCGCTGATCATTTTAGCTGCGTCTTAAACCAAACCTGTGATTCTGTTCACTAAGAACTGAGGCCGTTTTAAATGTGCAGCTCGTTGCCTGTTTGTGTGAGCAGAGTAGATGAAAGCGTGTTTTTGTTTCTCCAAGTGTTTCTGTGTCTCCTGAAATTGTCACTGAATCATCCCTTTTGTCCCTCGGTGAACTGACTGAGGCCCATTTCATCTCAGCAGAGAGCGGTGTCAGTCTATTTAAAGAAGCTGGTAATTTGGGTAGGTTTGTAAACACAATGGCGGTGAAGGAGCTGTCTGTCTTTCTCAGCTGTCTGTTTGCATTGCTGATGCGTTGCGACGAGCCGGCTGACATGGATATGTGTGCAGCTGAAGTGGGAGGATGTGACTGCAGGCTGTGTTTTCCTTTCAATACAGACAGATTTGGAACATGATCAGCATAGAGATCATTTCTTTTAAGGGTTGTTAGTGTTTGCTTGAGCGGTGTGAGCTGCGATTAGCTTTAATATGTTATGAAAAGGGCACGAAAATAGCATTTTTTTTTCTGAAAAATATATTAGAATCAGGCCTGCAGGCTGTATGAATAAGCGTGCTGCACATTCTCCAGCATCATCTTCCAGCTGACCTCACACCTTTGCCCTGGTGCACTTAACTTCCTGCGTGCTGTGATTGTACTGTCAGCTGCATGTGATTAACGTCAGTGCTGTGTGTGTGTACTTGTGTACTGTGGACATCAGTGCTGTGTGTGTGTGTGTACTTGTGTACTGTGGACTGAACTGTTTTTATCCTCACTACTAAACAGGTCCAGAAAGTTCAGGTCATACCTGTTCAAACTTCCTCATATTTCATTTCCATCAGTCTATTTTTCTTTTTTTTCTTTTTTATATTAAAACCCCTGTGTTCTTGTTCCTATTTGGACAAAATAAGCTATAGATGTTCCCACAACTAATGCAAGTAGTGGTGTTCATGTGCATCGGTGCAATCAGCTGCCAGTCCCCCACCAAAACCAATCACAGCCCATTCAGTCTTTTTACCCATGATGCCGTTCTCACAGCTGCCTGCTGCTAGTATGTGAGCATTTGCTGCTTTTAATGGATGAAATCAGGGGTCATGAACCTTTTTGAAACTGAGAGCTACTTCAAGGGTACTTAGTAATACGAAGACACACTTGATACAGTTTGATACAGACTTCCCAAACAAAGTAATAATAATCAAAAAGAAAACTAAAGCTGGTGCATCAAGTTCCGGGACATACAATAGAATCCATTTGAATATCATTGTGTCAGTGTAACTGATCCAAAAAGAACAGTAACTACAATTTTTGACCCTGTTGTTGACTAGTTTTATTTTTAGAACATTCCTATGGCACCTAAGGTAGTCTATGGGGGCTACCAGGTTCCCCCAGGCACCACTAGTTTTAGTATTTTCGCTGGTCCAAGCGAATTGTAACTTAAACTGACCCCATAGCCACAAGAGGGCACTGTCTACAATAATGGCAACTAAAGGCTGCTATTACAAAACTGAAAAATTCCAAACCAAAAATAAAGACTTCCTTAAAGAACTTTTCTACAGAATTTAGAATGACAGATTAGAACATGCAGCCGATAATCTATCCAAAATGAATGCTTGTTCTCAGTCCAGTCACATGACCATTGCAGCAAATAATTCTGCAGCTTTGTCATCATGAGCAGAAATCATGAAAGCCCACTGAGACACATCTTTGTTTGTGTACTTGTGTGGGGTTAGAAAGAGAGTGTGTGTGAGAGAGGAATAGAGAACAGAGGTGACCTTGGCAACCCTTTCTTTCCTTCGCTCTTTTCTCCTCCTAAAGGAGAGAGTGGGAGGCAGTAGGGAAAAGGAGTAGGAGACGGATTTCATTTGATATCTCTCCCCAGCTCAGGGAATACTCCCCCCTTTCTCTCCCAGTCTGCCTATCTGTGTGTGTTTATCTTTGGTTTTAGAGCAGGATAAAACTGCCCTTGGAATTAATGACATGGATATTTTTATATTCATTAACATTAAATTCACACACAATCTACTTTGGGGTTAGGGTTGTTGATTTTTATAGAGATAATTCTTGAACTTTGACCTCTGTGAAACCTCAAATCAGACATCGCTGTGGTTTACAGGGTTTTACTTACAATAACTAATTCAACCTGAGTCACCACAAAATCATTAGTTAGTCCAATCTAAAGGTGAACCCGGGTTTCATTCACTTTCGTCATCTCCTTGCCAGAGCCTCCCTCCCTCGTTTTTCAAATATCTTAAAAAATTCTATCTAGTCTATCTATCGTTGGGTCACCTAGGGATGACTGCAGCAAGACAAATGAATTCACATTTCAGTATTATTTTCCACAGTGGGGAAATTGCAATGATTTGTTATTTTATTTCCTTTGTTCAATCAGCGTGGCAATAGGAATGATAGTTGCACTAACAGCATCTAAATGTTCTTAAGATAATTTGGCTATTATTACAGTTATTATATTATGTTACATGATAATTCGTCTCATTGTGCAGATTAGTTTTGATTACACCTCCCCCAAACCCTCGCCCCTGAAAAAATGCGAACAACAGGCTTGTATTCACTCTATAATGAATGAAATGTGCTCCATTTCATGTTGTGTTTTATGAAGCCAGCTAAATTTATTGGTTCCCATATTACATGGATCCCAACAGGCAAGAGAGACTAGTCAAACCTTTCCCTGAACCTCACCCCCACCTCCCCCTCTAAAGCCTTTTGTGTAAGACTCAGCCGCTGAACAGTGGATAGAGGGAGTTCACCTTCCAACAGAATAACAATTGGTGCAAATTATAGCTTTATGAAATAAACAAATTATATATAGTTCACAAATAAACAAATTATATATATATATATATATATATATATGTATATATATATAATTGAGGTGCATTTCATAAATAAAACAAATTTGTGAATTAGTTTCATTTATATATATACTGTATATATATATCTAGTATGGGGGAGAAAAAGAGAGTGCTGTGTTCTACTCACATAAACAAACAATGACGATGCAAGGAAATAATTCAAAGAATGTAACCACAGTGACAAATATCTGCAGTAAACACAGGTTAAAGTTGTGTCTGTGTAGCAGCAGCCTGATGTTGGACACGTAACATCTTCTGTTTTTAATGCCACTGCTGCGGTTGTGTTGGTATGAACTTGTCCCAGCTGTAAATACTGATTATGAGCACCCACCCTCTCTCACCCCTACCCCCACCCTCTGTTCTTGTTGCTGTGACCTGCACAGAAATTGACCCTGAGACCTGGGCAGCATGAGAACAATTAAACCGGACCTCTCTGTGACACATCAGCTCCAGGTCCCTGAGATGCTGCCTTTGCCTCTTCTCTTACTGTCAAACAAGTCAGGAATAACTCACAATAATTAGACTTACTTCTACTTTTACTTCCCTGTGAAAGGGCAGGAAAGGAAGATGCTCAGTGAGTGATTGTGGGCCAAATGAGATGAGGCGCGATTAAAAAGAAATCAAAGAGTGAACAGAGCAGGAAGAACACAGGACACGGTCTCACCATCTCACACACCGAGCTGACAGTCAGTAGAGTGTGGGTCAAAGGAAATGCTTCTTGTTTAAGTGTCCGCTGACAGAATGAAAAAAGGAGGGAACAGGCCGAATGTTGCTGTTTCTCTGTCTTCACTCATACATATTTCAGCCTCAAGCTGCACCTGTGACACAGCGTCTGACCCATTTAAAGGCCTCGCAGACCCCTGAAGGTGTTTCATTGATTCTGTCTCATTAGACCAGGCTGGAATGTCAGGTCAGCAGAACACACTGCATAAAGAAAATGATAAATGAATGCAGCCCAGTGAAGAAATTAAACATGCTGGAAGTACAGCAAATGTTATGGTGTTTAATAGCAAATAAGTAAAGCTGTAGATATCGATTCTTTTGGTAATCAATTAATTAATCGATTATTTTCTTTCATAAACACTTATTTGATTCAATTAAGGATTATTTAAATGGACAAAAAAATTACATATATACATATATCCTGTAAATATATGTAAATAAAAACACAATGAAGTGTAAGCAAAGATCTAATGTATTTTTCTTATATTGTAAAGTGTCTCGATACATTTATACATTTTCTGACTTTTATTCCCTGTGTCTTCTGTCGCGATCCTACATGATGCAACACAGTGTCTGTGTGGAACACAACAGTGGAACCAATGTTAAGAGGCAGCAATAGGAATAAAAAAAAAAACAACTTTGATTCAGGATTGTGACTCGAAAATCTTCAGTATTTCTAGTTGCTAACTATTCCTGACAACATGCTGGTAAATACGACCCACACACCCACAGGTGTTGATTTTGCAAACAAGTGTGAACGTATGGAGGGAACAATATCTGAAACCCACACACCCACAAATGTGAACGTATGGAGGGAACAATATCTGCAAAAACTGTTAAAACTCCAACTGTGTAGAGTTTCTTTTTGGAAATAGTGACTGTCTTGCTGATACCGTTCTAATCTGGACAGTACAAAAACACCTCTACTGTCATAAATCTTATATTATCTTATTATCAAGACCTGTAGTCAGAAACTGCAGCTAAAGCAAATTTTTACTACATGCAGCCATATGGTTGAAAAACCCTAAAAAAAAAACTGCAAAAGTAAGTGGACTGTACAACCCTTTAAATCAAGTGCAACATCTAATCTTTCCTCTGAAAACGTTTCTCCTTAACATTATCATATTTCATGCTACGTGATGCAGAATAATGTATTTGATCTTCACAGTATTGATTTTTCCCACAGCTAACCTGAAAGAGACCAGCCATGTTAAAAAAAAACATGTGAGGCGCTTAATGAGGTGAGGAAATATTGGGGTCAAAGTCAAGAAAGTCTGTTTCCAAACAGCTCATTAGAAGAGAATGGAGGAGGACGTGGGTTTGTTAATAATCACATTACAATGCAGCAGTGCTGCAGTGCTGCCTGTTAAATCTCTGAAGGGCTGCTTGTACAAACCCATTTGCATTTTCAGGAGTCACAGTCTCCACAACATATCCACCAAAATGATTTAACTTATCTTCAACCAGTGCCGCATTTAATCAGAGATTTAAAAATGCAGCAACTGCAAAATGAAACCACAATAAGTCACGTCTGCTCACAAACAAAATGTCTGGACTCAAATTTAGTAAATGAAACTCCAGCAGGTAAAAAAAATGGGCTCAAAATGGAAATTCAAATCAGCAGGATGTTTCTGCACAGTCACAATTCAGGATGCTAATTTCTAGCCCTAGACTTGAGAAGTCCAGCGTTTTAAAAAAGTACATTTTGCCAAGTAAATCATTAATCATATTTACCTCTCAATTCTCCTGTATTCATTCTGCTTAGTACTGTAGTACTAAAGCCAATGTACTTCCTTACCCACAAAGCCTTATGTATAAGTGTGTAGACGTTTCCACCACTGCTGTGTATCACCTACAACTACATGAAACAAACAAATGATCTCACACCGCTACGGAAACAGAAAGCCATTGTTCTCTCCAGTGAGAGCTGTTTGCTTTGGCATCTTAAAACAGGGAGGGGTCCCTGCCCGTTTCCACACAAACACACCTTTCCTCTAATATCATTTACTTTGTACCCCCTCTGTGTGTGTGTTTAAAATGGGATAAAGATTTTACAGTCTAGTTTTTTTTTCCCGCTTAAATCGTTATTTCAGAGATGGATTGTTTTACTACAGTGACAGAATGAGGTGAGTTATACTGAGATGGGATTCTGACAGACAGCTGCAGGTAGACCCACAGGACACATTGTTGGGATGGTTGTGAGTTTGGTGAGATTTTGAGGATTCCGCCTGAATGGGAGGAATGTTGAAGTCAGTATGTCACCATCATCAGATGAGCCTGCCCTAGATTTTCAACTATACTCTGGGCTTTGATACGGCCACTGTTTTCTGGTTGTTTCTTTTTTTTTTCTTTAATTTTGCATGTACCTTTTTTTAAACCAGTACATGACTTTTTCAATATTCCCAGATAATCTCTGCGGGGGAAAATGACAATGGAGTAAACAGGAAAATCCAATGAGCTGGATTTTGGAGCAGAACTGAATAAGGGTTTTTCAGGAGCCAGAGAAAATGCTTACTGTGCAAGATGAAAAGCACTTATAAAAGGGATTTGGTTAATTTAAAGGATTGCATTGACGTGATCAGACTGACAAACGTGGAAGAAAGGGCCAATTTCTCACTGGAATAAATGAAAAAAAAGTGAAGAGTCCAAAATTCCCCTTTAGATATAGAAAATACAAAACATCCCATTCTGACACCTTGGCTAATGATGTCCCAGCTGCCAGTGAGACGGGGGGAAATTAAAAGCCCTCTTGTCAAAATGATTTCAATCTGCACACTGTGAGCATGTCAGACATTCAACATCTCCTCATCTCCACCTTGTCCCCTCGTCATTCCGCCTTCATTCCCCTCCATAAAACTCACTTGTTTCAGACATTTTTTTCTCTATATTTAAATATAAATATATATGACTTTTTCCAGTCTTTCTACATTTCTTGCTGCTGCTCGCCGTACGGTCACTGCCTGCAGCAGCCGGCAGTATTTAGTGTTTTTATTTCAGTGCGGCAAGGCAGATAATAAAAGTAGAGAAGAAAACTGCAGGTGGTGAGGGACGGCCCTGGAAGAAATGAAAGTCTTCTGCCCTTTCTCTCTAATAGCTCTGTGCAGCTGTTGCTCTTCAAAAGATAGAGACAAAGTTTCCCCTTGTTGCTGTACTTCATATAACAGATTAGTTTGACGCTGTCGCTTCAACGATAAGGAGCCGCCGAAAATGTCAGAAAAGATAAAACAGTGAGCGTGACACACGGCAGAGGATAATTCAAACTGGAATCTTTGAGTTAAAAAACCACCTGCTCCGTCTGTCAAATTCTACAAGTAGTTATGGAATACAAATTGTGTTTTGTTTTTGATAAGGCTTCATAGAACATGATCTTTAACTCTACTAGACAGAAAGAGGTTTCAGAAACACAACCATGTTAGTGCACAGCAGCCACCGCACTGGTCCACAGGAAAACCAAGTTAAACTGGGTAAATGACAAGAAAATTCAACAACAACAGTTGAACTTTTAAAACTACAGTTCTTCTACTGCTTAATAATTTTCGAGGTCTCAGAGAAGCCGGACCCAATCCCAGCAGTCAGAGGGTGAGGGCTGGTTACACCTTGGACAGTTCTCCTGTCCATCACCAAAGAACAATCACACTCAGACTACGCTCCATTTTCAATGGTGGTTTACCAAATCCTGCATGTTTTTGAACTGTGTGAAGGAACTCGAGTACCCAGAGAAAATTAACACACTGGGAGACCATCCAAACTCCAGAGAGAAAGACCATCAGTGCCAGGAAACTCATGATCTTGCTGCAAGGCTGTTGTTTTCCAAAGTGGACCCCCTCAAGGGGAATAAAAAAAAAACAGCAATTACAGTATGTTAAAAAAGGAACAGTGTGTTATCATGGGGGGCTGACAATAATCCTGCCTACAAGAGGGGGCGCTGCAAAAACATTTGCTCTAAGGCAAATATTCTATTTCATTGTTCGGCCCCATTGACAAACTGAATCATTCTTAATATTTTACAGAGGTTTATGGTCTGTTTCCCTGTAATTGTGTCTGTAATGTATCGCAAAGTCGACCAGTGTTGATCTCTACTACGAGGCTAATGCACCTTGTCTCTGCCTATATCATTGCATTTGTTTACATGCACAAATTGAGACTCCCTCCTGTTAGTCTGCAGTGGGAGAGACACAGTGTTTAGGCTCGGGTGATTTTAGGGCTGATTGTGAGTCAGGAATAAACCAGCTCTGATAGGCCTGCACGACAGAAATACGAGATGTGTTTATAGAAAAGCAGTAAAAGCACAGATAAATTATATCAGGTACATAAATAATGTCTCACTACATTCTTCCATTTCACTGCTTGGCTGCTGCGGTTTCTTGGCTTTAGTGATTATTACTGACATTAGAGGCCCGTCTGCAGTGTTTGCAGCACAGGAAGAGACTGTCTGTGGGAAAGAACGGTCCACAGCTAAAATCGGCTTATTGCCTCAACCAGACTTGATGATAAAACTGTCTCTGTTTTGCATTTTGTGTTTGTCATTAGTCTCATTTTAGAACCCTAACCTGATGTCTTTGTCCATCTGCCTCCATGTTTGTTGAATTTGGACCTCAGCAGAGTTTGTCGTCACCTTAGAAAGACAGAGTAGGAGAGAGAGAGTCACCAGGCTATAAATAAAAACCCGAGGCCCATTCAAAACAACAGAAAGGCAGTAGGATAGTGTGCTGCTCTGCCCTGCGTTTATAGACTTATTCTAAAATCAATGAAAGGTGATGATATGCTGATAGAGTTCAGAGACATGGCATCACAGGTGATGGAGATGCTCGTGCCTAAAGATTACATGGATTGTGTTTTTGACGGCTGCTGCACATCTTTTTTTTCCACAAAGTTCACTGAACCATTACAGAATACATTGGCTGCCGCACATCTTTTTTCAAGTTCACTGAAGTTCACTGAACCATTACAGAATACATTGATTTTTGTTTTTTATGGTTTATTGACCCAAATAAAAAGAGACATAAAATCCAAATCCACACCAAAGCCAGTGCACCCAGCTGCAGTGTTGTTGCAGTAATAGAAAATACCTATTTATTTTTAAAATAAATGGCAGTAATTTCAAATTTAGCTTGAATTATTATTTTTTTGTTTAAATAACTGGATACTGGATTATTCTGGCAGAATCTGGATTTAAAAAAATATATGTAAATATTGACCTTAAACCTGTTTAATTTCAATTTGACTAATCAAATATCCACCAGTTGCCAAATTGACCCAATTTGTCAGTAGCTGCTGCTACTCTCTATTAGAAATGTAGCAACGGTTGCTAATCCCAAAATTATGAGGCATTTCTTGCATAGTAAGGCTGCAGGGGAATGTACAAAGACAACAAAGAGAGAAAGAACTATTGAAATAGTTATAGTTATTATACTATTATTAAATAGTATGGTTTTTCTAAATCAAAACCATAATCACAACAAATAATGTGTAGTTAACTTGTAAAACTACTTTATTATGCATTGTGTACAAATAATTCAGAGTGCTTTTACTCCTTAATGAAGAATTTTCTTTTTTTTTTTTAAATGACAAACAGTCACAAATTGAACTGAATTGAAACAAAGTTTCCGTGGACAACAAATGCATTAAAGCACAAAACATTAGCGTACGCCTGTATCTACTCCTTCTGTTTCACGGCTGTTCATTTGAGATACAATTCAGCCGAACCATCAAGGACAACTATTCCCTCAGCGTTTGCTTCGTCTCTTCTTCCTGCACATTTAAATGGTGATTACACCTACATATGGAGGAGAGGAAATGAGATAAGAGTGAAAGAAAGGTGGGCTCTGTTCTCATTGTTCTAGAGTGGAATGCAAAGGGTGAAAAAAAGAGATTTTTTTGTGTGCACTCAATATCTTCAGTGAGAGCAAGAAAAGGCTCCTGTACTTCACCATGGACAGTAAACGGACTCAAATGTGTTCTATCTATTTATGCACGTTTTTATTCGTAGTTTTGTGCTCCTATCCTTCAGTGGATGTTCCTTTTATGTAGACGTACACACATTTTTGGAGGGTGAGCCCCCCAGTTGAGGTCATGCCTGCCTGAGAGGTGAGATGTGGACGGCAATGACTTCAGTAGGCATTGGTTTCAGTGTATAAACAGTCTTTTCCCATCCTGCAGGCCTTATCAGCAACTGGCCTTCCTCAGGATGTTAGTGTACACACTCACACGCATGCTCACATATGCACACACACACATAATACGTCTCACAAAGGAAACCTCTGCTCATTTCCCCTCCAAACTGTCAGAGTAAAAGGTCCCGGTTTTTACATGACATTGAGATATTTACTATCACCAGGACTTTAAGGGGTTAATTTTGATTGATTAATAACTGACCAAATAAGATTTTAAAAAATAAGGCATTATTTGCACCTTTCTAAGTTCTTTTATTTCTGGCATGATGGTAACACTTCAGCCAGATATGTGGCGCTAATGAATGTACTTCAAGCTAATGATATCAGCATTTATGTTGAAAAACAAGACAGTTAAAAAAGAAACGAATGAACTGCCAACAAAAGAAGAATAAAGTCAAGAGGTTTCTGTACAAAGTGGAAATTATAAACATACAAAAATAAAATCCATGACCCAGTGTTATTACACTGGCATCACCATGAAATTAAAAAGACACATGAATTCATGAAGTCTGTGATTGGGTTTGGTCTGTTTGACACATGTTTCAAAAAAATGTGTTTTAGTTTTTTTTGTTTTTTGTTTTTTTCAACCGTGACCTCTGCCAGTTAAAAACAGTTATTGGATTTTCCCATTTGCACCCACGCAGACATACTATTCACACTTACTGCTGACGGCGCTCAGCTAATTGTGCAGTGTGAAGGAGGTGGCGTATATTTAGCACTGCAAGAGAAATATTGTGGCACAAAAACTACAGTTTGAAACATTTGGATTCTGATTTATTTACAGATAAATAATTATTGATATGAAGCGTGTCTTTGAGGGAGAACAAAGTCCAAGTCCATTTTAGCTTTTTTTTTTTTTTTCAAGGACACAGTTGTGAAAAAATCCCAGGACCAAGCTGTTGTTCTCACATGTAAGCTGTGAAGAACAGAAGGTGAAATTTTCTTTTGATCCTTTTCATAATGAGAAACATTCAAACGCATATTTCAAGAATGTGTCAGCTCGGCTACACTGAGTATTTCAACTACTACAACTACTACTCCTTTAACAACTTTTTCTCCCCCGTTGCAAGTCATTTTGACATTTTGTTTGTATTCTTTTTGTACGGGAACAAGGAAAACAGATGCCGTGTCACTCAGAATCAGAAAAGGACAACGTGGGAATGACTCTGTGCAGATTCTGTGGTTCTGAGACAGGATCTGATTTGTTCTGACAAAAGAAGATTCATGTGATCGTCAAAAGTGGGAGCTTAACCCCGGAGGCTGCATTACATCCTTTTATAATCCATTGCTTCACATCAAAGTATGTGAGCTGCTTTTCTCCACCGTGTTAGTTACTGGAGGAGAAAAGACGACTTAGACTCTAAAAAAACTGAAACACTATCTGAGTTTTAATCTCACTTTACAAGACAAAGACATCTGTCTTGTAAAAACTCTTGACAGAAGAAGAAGAAGAAAAATAATTCTCTTCTACCAGGATTGAAATTCCGCATGTGCCTTGTAAATTGTCACTCAAGCATCGGCACATCCTGGGTATTTCCTGCCTCACTTTTAATTTAGTTTCCAACAAAGTAAACAAACTGATTTATGGCACAATTAAAGGAGCAGTGACGCTATCAGCAGTGTGAGTGTCAGCTCACTTCTCCAACTTAACCATCCTTCCCCTTGTTTTTAATGTTGTAAACCCCAGAAACAGGATTTTTCTTTCCTCCAGTCGTAATTAAAATGAACCCTTCGGCTTCGACGAACATCCGCTCTGTCTGGTTTGATTTAGAGGCCTGGCATCACCGCAGCCATGCCGTATATATCTCTGAATGAATATTTTATTGCACCATATATCTGTGCACAGGCATGACATGCACAGCTGAAGTGTGGAGTCAGGGAGTCAGGTGCTAAGGTGAGGGTTTGCTTTGTGTTCCACACACAGTATGAGTGGAATCAGCAGCCGTGGTCTGAGAGATCGGGTCAGCAGTGCAGATAAGAGATAGGACCCATTAGTCCGGGCAGTTAGCCAGTTTAGGGCAGTTAATCATTTACCTCATTTACCCTTTGAAGCCAACTGGACCTGGCCAGGGTTTAGTCATCCATCTGCCCTGGAGTTGGACAAAACTTAAGGTTTTTTTTCTTTCTTCTTGCATCAAAGATGCCTCTACATCAGGGGGGTCTCTACCTCAAATAAGGTGAATGACTCCTAAAAGAAATGGGATTTTAATGTAATTTACATTTCTGGAATGAAATGACAGGGACACAGTGGAAGAAGTGGTCGGGGTCCTTACAGGAAGAAGGGCAACGCTTCAAAATGTGTGTTGAAACACATTTGAATCCGATCACTTCTTATCTTAAACTATACAACATCATGAGCCATGACCTGGGCTTATAACTGGACCAAACCTGAACCTGCAGCTGGAGGAGCTCAGACCCAGTCAGTGTTGTCCGCTGCTTCAGCCAAATCTGTACAAGCGGTGATGAGTAAATACTCTGATTTTATTTTTATCTCTTCTTTTCATTTCTCCTAATTACACTCATTCATCTTCGTTGGTTGTTGTTTGTTTTTCTCTGCTCACTGACAGAGCCACAGTGTCTTGTCCTCCTGTCCCTCAGCACCACCTGCCAACAGCCTCACTACACTCCCACCCTTCCTCCCTTATTGACTTGTTACTTCACCGCCGAGGTTTAAAATAACAGACAGGGTCAGTGACTCTCACAGACAGAAAGTGAGAGAAGCTGCATGAGCTCAGTTGTGTAGTGCAGTTAACTTATTTTTAAAAGAAAAATTTAAATTTGACTCATTAATGGCTCATTTTTTATCTGTTACAGTGTATTTTTAAAAGAAAAAAATAAATTTTACTAATTAATGGCTCATTTTTTATCTGTTACAGTTGATTTCTTTTTGTTACCTTAACTCTGCTCAGTTACACCTCACCTTCTTTTCTCACTCCCTCCTCCACAGTTGATATTTATACATACAGCAAAGAATGCAGGTCACATGTCCTCGCATGACAACGGTGACAGCGAGTGTACAAGTGTGTTGCACTGTGGTTGTGTACAGTCACCAACCACTACTGTGGAGTTTTTACCCTGTTATAAAAATAATTCACAGTTATTAAGAATGTGTACATTGGTATCACCAAATATCCTACAACCATATTACTATATTGAGTTTATAGTATGAGCAATGCTGTAAGATGATTGGCCAAAGGAATGGTCATGGTTGAATAAAAGGAAAACAAAAATCTGTCAACATTGGAAAGCATGGGTGAGCTCTGTAACAGTTAGGGACTACATTTCTGATATAGCTGACATAATAATAATAATAATAATAATAATAATAATAATAATAATAATAATAATAATAATAATAATAATATATATGCTAAATGTTGATTCACGGGATGTTTGTGTTTCAGACAAAAAGTCAGAATAAATGTAAATGTAGGCAGACAGGCAACTCACACTGCAGTAAAATCAAATGATCACTGAGCTTCCCACTGTGGCAATCAGCCACATGGGCGATGCATGTCCTCCCATGTGTCGGCATGTGTGTGTGTGTGTGTGTCAAGCACAAGCTGAAGTGAAGGACTGTCAGGAAGAACCATATGAATCAATAGAGTGTAAACGTATAACTGTTGATGATTGCTTCTCTGATTTATGCTGCTTGCTCTGCAGTTTAACTCTCTCTCTCTCTCTCTCTCTCTCTCACACACACACACACACACACACACATACACACACGTCATTACATTCTGCTGCTGTCAGAGAGGTTCGGTATCACCAGGAGGTGTTTGTGACTGTGGGAGAAAAAAAACGAAAACTGTGTGCCTGCATGTGTGTTGCGTGCTCACTCGACTGTGTTACAATTTCCTGACTGCAGTGTGTGTGTGTGTGTGTTTGTGTTTGTGTGTGTGCTCTTGTTTTGGCTGCCTAAGTAGAGAGTGGTAATTAATGAGGGAAGGGTTCCAGATTTATTTATAACTCGTGTTTCTGAGGTTGTATTAACAGCCAGTCACCGGGGTTTGAATATTTCATACGTGTTGGCTGTTGTCATGTGTACGTTCATTGCTAATTAATCCATCACAGAAAAAGACAGGGTCGTGCCATAACTGATCCCCTCTTCTCCAACCTCGCCTTGTCACACTTTTCTCCTTCCTTTATCATTTCACCAGCCTCCTTTTTAACACCCTTCAGCAGCTGCAGACTGTTGACACTGCACTAGTCAGATAGTCCACATGCTAATGAGCGGTTTGCAGTTACCCCACCACACTCATTAACTTCCATGAGCCGAAGCAGCTATAATGCTAACGTGGATGTGGCTAGAAGGGGTTGGCTGTGTAACTGCACTGAATAATGGATGGTTTGGCACTTCCTTTATCGTTAGTGAAAGCAGGCATCTGCTTCTCATGCAGAAATAAGTGTATGGCACGGGGAAAATAGAAGTTGCACGCTGAGTAAGCCCGGGTACAGAGCATAAGCCAGTGACTGATAAGGAGATAAGGAACAGTTTTGAGCTGGGCAGGGACACAGAGGTTATCTGTCCTTGGACAGAATAAAGAAACGGTAAGACAGAGGTGGTCGTTTTAAGGTCATGTTCACAGCATAGGCTGCATAGGTTTTAAAAATTTGAATTTCAGTTACTTAACATTTACACGCATGAACGTGTGTTGTGTTTCATGTGTGTGAATTTTAGTATTCTTCAGCACATAAATAATTGAAGTAATAAGAGAACGTTTGTGTCGTACAGTTTTTCTCTGGAAAACATCTGACTCAACAAGCCCATCATCTATTCGTCCGTCCATCCATCCATCCAGCATCCACCTTCCATAAGGTGAAAACAAAGCTGGCCTTCTAGATTTTCAGTGTTTTCCAACAACTGTTTTTCTTATACAAACTCACAAGCAAGAACTTGTGAAAAGGACTGAAAAGACCTCCATCTGTGCCCCTGCTCTTTTTTCTGTGTAAGAAAACCCCTCCATTGTTCTACTTCAGCCTAAAACATTCCCCCGCAGCCCACAGAAAGACAAAATAAAGCTTGAATTTAACTAAACTAAAACAATGATGACAGATTTTCTTTTGATGAGACTATGGATTTTTCCCTGATTACTGTCCATCGCTTCTATTTTCCTCATTTCTTCCACTGGTATTCTTTGAAGACACAAAAACACATGCTCATTATGGTCGCATCAAATATCAGGTTTCATTTAAAGATGACATTTCTGCACAGTACAGGCCGGAATTTTAATTTAGCACCTTCTCACAGAAAGAAAACCTCATCTAATCTTATTATGGGATCCAACCCAAACTTTGTCACTACAGTTTGTCGTATCATTTTTCCAGGGTTTAATGAAGCCCATGGACAGAAGTTGTTTTGGTTTTTTTCACTGTGTTGGAAAAATATGTTGTTTAGCTAAAGTTAACCATCTGGCTCCTGCCCAAAAACAGACACTGACAAACAGACTGGAAAGAATTACTGTAGATAATGAACGGACTGGAATCGTCATTAAAGTTAACAAGCTTCTCGCCCAGAGTAAAGCTACACTGAGGTACATGTGGGCAATATCATATGGGATTGGAGCGGGCTAGATGACACGGTGCGCAAATAGCTCCGAGAGAGCAGAAGGATTGATTTTCCTCCTGCAGAGCAGATGTGGACTTCCCGCAGAAATATCTGATAAATGTCTCCGAGCTCCATCTTCATGATGTGAGCCGATATACCATGTTTGATTTTATCTGGTTCAGCAATCAGAAACCTCTTGGTGTCTCGGTGATCCTGTCAGTGCTTTTTCTCGTCTTATTCAGTTCACTGCTCAAAAGCATCATTGTTTGTTCTGCATCATAAAACCCCCGTCATCCATATCTGCAACTATCTGGATTAAAGTAATTACACCATCATTCCTGCCCCTCTTGGAACAGTTTCTGTAATGAGGCATCTGCCAGCAAACTGGACGACAAACAGAAATCTGATTAAAAAATCTTCTGGAAAACTAACATGGTCGACGGTTACTGCTGTGGCATGATGCGTGTTGGACGGTGGATCATTTCAACCATCAGTCCACTTAAAGAAAATATGATTGATTTGAAAACTATTTGCTATAGATTTGCTCTTCAGAAGGACTTTCACTAAACTGTCGAAATTATTCACAAAAGTTGAGAAGGCCAGTTTTATGTTCTTTTAGACAGATAGATTGTATCGCCCCAAATTCGCAAACACATTTGTCTCAATGAACTTTAACGTTGGAAATCTAAAGTTTTTTTCACCTCAATCTTCACCAAATATGAACCTCTTTATTCTAGAAGGTCTCAGAAAGCCCTGTTCGGTGATTCTAGCAGCCACAGACTGTAGGTACTTCAAGTGTGAGTCTGTCCAAAAGATTTAAGCCTGCTTCATTAAAGCTCATAAATCCCTCTCAGAATATCTGAAGCTGTGGGTTTTCTGTGAGGAAGGAAACGAAGAGAGATAATGGAGGAGATAGTGACTCTGCTGCAGCTGCAGGGGGAAGAATTCATAATTGCTTTCAAAACGGTAGAATTTTTAACATCAGCAACTTTGGATTAGTCCACTTTCTTTAAGGCGAGGTTTTAAAAGCCCAATAAAGCCATGAAATAATCATTGAGAAGAAACTGTGTGCATAGCTCTGTTGTGTTGTATAGTAACTGCTCTGCTGAAAGACTGTGCTTTAGTCAGCATTTCTCCAACATATTCGGTGCTCTCCGTATCTATCTGTATCTGGATTTGTCCGCACACGTCTTCGTTCATGAATGCTTGTAGACCTGGCGTAGTCACATGCACGATGCTGTTATATTCTCAGGTCAGTACAAGAATAAATAAAGATAGCTGGTCCCATGTCAGGGCTGTGATAAGGACTGGGAATTCACATCATTTGTTGCTGTTTTTCTCCATTACTCTGCTGCTGCTGCCAACAGTTCCTCACAGGTTTTTCCTAATAGCTGAGGAATATTTACTGTAAGAGCTGCAGGTGCATGTAGTTGCCCCAGACTGCATATGTGCACTATAATACAGAGAATAAAGACATAACTGAAGAGGAGATAGTGGTTTGTCTGGCTGCCTCCCTCGTCTCTACCTTCTTCCTCACTTTCTCCTTTTCCATCCGCCCACCTCACAGCCTCCAGTCTTATTTCCTGTAGGCCTGTCTTCTGTCTGAGTCTGTTCTGTGTCAGTGAATTAGACTAATTTAATCTCCCCTCCAGTCGAGTCGCTCCAATGTAACAACCCCTGACATCCAATTAATTCCCCTTCCTCTTCTTGATAACAATGTCTCTACTTCCAAACTCTCCTCTGTGCATCCATGATTGTATATAAATCTGCCCCCCCCCAACTCAACAATTATCAATGGGGCTGAGGTTTCTATGCAGACGACACGCAGTATGAAAAACCCCCCAGCTGTCAGCGTGAGCTTATTTACTGCACTCTCATTACTCTTTTCCTGCAGGCTTCAACATTACCCATGTAGCCCCTCAGCAGCTGTCACATTTATTGGATTGGTGCTGAGAGATTGCTGTATGTCGTACTCGGTGGAGCTGTGTGCATGTGTTTCTCGCAGACTGTGTTTTCCGTTCAAACACAGCGACTCCTCCAGAGACACTAAAATTGCTACTGTAAACATTCAACCACATGCACGTAAACAAACGGAAATAAAGAGGCCAACTAAATTGCTGCTGACACACTGACAAACAAACTTGGACGCACATGCTGCACGTGTGGCTTCCCTTTAGTCTCATTTACCCTCGTGGCACGTACAATAACTCAATACAATAAATGCGGCCTGTTTGAGCTTTGAGCTGGTAGTCAGCGTAAAATGTGTGTGATCACAAAAACTATGTTACATTTAATCCCTGCCCTGCACAACAGTGAGTCACAATGTCGTAGTAACATAAAGGACCGGCTGCCCTCTCTGTGAATCTTTATGGACTGATATTATGACTAATAATTTATGGTAATCACCCACATTAGCCTGCAGTAGCTCATCAACTACAACACGATACCTCTGCTGCTCTGAGGCCTTAATTACACACAAAAGCATCAAGAGTGACTTTAATTAAAAGAAGAAACTTTACGCATACTCACAGCTGCACTGAAGGTCAGGTTGGCACTTATTCATTAATGAATGAGTGCCAACCTGCTCTTTGCTTCTTTCACTATGGCCCCGGGCTTTCACTTTTTTATCTGGAAATTGAATATTCTAAGCATTGCTTTAAATGTGTAAATCCAGCAGAAGGTAGGATGAGGCACAGCTTAGAACTCTGAACCTGTTCATCAGAAAAAGAAAATAGTAATGTAACGTTGTTTTCTCTGTGAATAACTCAAGTTAAGTGGGTTATATTTGTATAACCTCATTGGAAATAGTTAATGAAATATTAAAATACAGCATAGTGTGTTTGATCACACACTTTGCAAGTACTTGAGGAATGGTGGTGGGAAATATCTTCCTTGTGTTGACCTTTGACCCATCGGACTGGTGATCTTCTTAATATAAGGCCATAGCACTAACCACTATTTCACTGTGTAGCCTGAATTCCATTCCCCTTCCCTTCATGCACTTCTCATTAACTTTAGTGCTTAAGCAGAAAAAAAAAAAAAGATATTAGCTACAAAGAAAAAGGATTCAAAAGCCAGGAGGGAATTCTGTGCGTTTCAAGTGATTAGGTGACAAGTTTGATCTTCAAAGATTTATGAAGATGAAACTTGTCATATGTACATCCTTTTAACCTGACTGATGAAGAAGTGACAGGTTTACTGTGGTGTTTTCTTTTTTTTTTTTTTTTCTTTTTTTTTCCTTGTGCCTCTTCCTTATCTTTTATATCTCCATGCTAAAAGTGTGCATATCTTTTCATCTTTGTCGGCCTCCTAACACACGACCTCCTTCTTTTCTTTGTCCCTATCCCCCATTGTCTCCTATTCCTACTTCTGTTGCCCCATTTGGGTAATGATCTAATTAAGGAGGGTTTTGTTGCCTGCCCACTGTGTGTAATTGCCAGTGGGGTCTTGCTGTACTTCACTCAGCAATTAAGAGCAGCATTCCTCTGTTCCCAAACCAGCTAATTAAGCATCAAGAAGAGCGAGACGGTAGTAACCACAATCAAGCGTCAGGAAGACTCAGGAACTCACTTCATAGAGACGAAGATGGACTGGATTGGAAAAGGGTTGCCATAGTAGCAATAGGATGGTGTCAGATCTTGTGCAGTGGCTGTCAGCTTGTCTGATCTAAACCCATTTCCATGTTGGTGTGTGTGTGAGTGTGTGAGTGTGTGTGTGTGTGCAGAGGCACTAGAACTGTCACATCTCATTTAAAGTTTCAAGCATAAAGTTAACAGTTCAAATTAGAGTGATGGTAACCTGATCGTGTGCATGTGCTTGTCAAGAGTTACTCCATGCTCCAGCAGGGGGCACTACTATCACAGTTCAGTATTACAGGTTTGTAAACTCAGGCCCAACTAACCATTCAGCTAATTTATTACAGCCCCCTGCCTTAGTACTTTTTTATCTATTATTTCATTCATCTATTCATTATAGATGGTCAAGCCACCAGCCATTATACAGATGTATTAATAAAAATATGTAATAAAATAAAGTTGTCACCTTAATTTTCTTTTCAAATTTGGAGCAGGCCATTTTCATTCAATCTAGCTTCCAACTGCTGGCAAGGTATCAATAATGGAACTGCTTCAAAAGCAAAAGTGAGTAGTGCCAACAATACCCTATCAGCGCATTGTTGGCATTGAGATGACAGCCCATCAAACACCGTGCTGACCAAACACAAACACAAACACTGAAGGAAAGTAAAACACTCTCCTTTGCAGACTGCAAGCCACCATTTGAGGACCACTGAACTTGAATGTATGTGTGGAGAAAGGCAGCTGACAAATTAATTGGTTCAGTCCTCCTTAGTAACTCTTTCCAAGAAGCTACAGGCTGATGCTGCACCTGTTCACTTTTTTTTTTTTAAAGTCTGCTGTCTGATATAGAGTGTGAGTTCCAGGAAGATTTTTTTTTTTAAAGTGACAGTCCTATTTCACGTGTGCGTCCCCTATTTCATCTGTAACAGGACACAGACTGTGCCCCAGGTCACTTATTACTTTCATTATCAAAGTTCAGTTCCATGAAGACAGGACCCGGGCCAAATGGAGCCTATCATGGCTCTTGTTTAGGTCCCTGGGTGAACTGGCTGTCATTTTGATTGATTACTTCTCCCACTCATGCAATGCTTGCCTTGCAGTATGTCACCATTCAACACTACATTTACACATCTAACCCGAGGCTACAGTACACCACAGTGTATCAGATAAGTCCTGTGCTGTTCAAACACAAGCATGTTTGAATTTACTGCAGGACTGGGTCTGTCTAATTGCAGTGCAGCTCTGGTGCCTTCTGGAAATCCCCTGAAAGTGCCAGCACTTTGCAACGACTCTTAAATTATTCCAGCATCACACAGCTTGTTTCTCCAAATATCAAAGTAATTTCAAAAAAGAACTCGCCTCGCAACAGACAGTGTTTTTCAGTATTTATGAAAACTCAAACGGTATGAAAATAGAAAATTGAACTGACATAAGAAAATGGAACATAAACGGGAGCAAATGGCTGTTAAACATTCTATTATAGTTTCCTCTCTTTACAATTTAAAATATTATCCACTACAACATCTATTTGTACAAAGCATGGAAGCCTGTTGCTAAAGAACTCCCTCTATTGTAACTGCTCCAGTATGAACAGTATTGCAGCATATAGTGAAAATAATAAAAAAGCTTATTTGCACTGCCTGAAAGTGACTCACATTTTGATGTTTGAACTCTGCCACCTATTAAACCACAGCCTCGGGTGGTGCAAATTATGTCTCTGCTCTAGCCGAGACCAGGGACATGAATTTGCATTGAAATTTGTGGGATAATGTGTGACTCTATTGCTATAAATAACATTATTGTTGATATTTGGCAGTACAAGCGTGCGGCTGTTCATTAAATTTGGATTTAATCTGTGCTGCTCAATCAAAGCTGGGGGGAAATTGCCTGGATTTTGGGTATTAGTGTTGGGTGTTTTATCAGGAGGCTTTTCATAAAGCTGGTTACAGAACTGAATTGTTTCCCATTTTGTTTAAGTTTACACAGCAGTAAGCCTGTTGGGACAAATGGCTCTGGTTTCTTGGCCTCTTGTCCTGGAATAAATGATATAAAGTGGTTTCAAGTGGGATGTGTTCCCATCTGTGGGTCTGCCTGGGACCGTTTTAAATCAAATGGGTTCTAAAGGTCTGACTTAGCAAGGTAGTTTTAATTACCTTAATGGACACAGTCAGGAGATTAGAGGCAGGAAACTGGACTTACTGTCCAGCTGTAGTGTACTACACTTCTGAAAAGTTAGTACACAAGTTTGTGTAGAGTGTTTTTCCTTTATTTTTTCTTTAAGAGGTTAAGAAGATATACGACTTTCTGTGCCTCCCACTGAACAATTGTTGTTCTTAATTGTATTTGTTTTTCTAATGGAATTAAGTAAAGAAATGTTACAAGTTAAATAAAAGTGGAAATGTTTTGAATATTAGGAAACATGGTATCATGAGGGCATTCTCTGAAGGATTGTGTGAACATGAGGGCATTCTCTGAAGGATTGTGTTTCTGTATATTAATTGTTACGGGTTACCTAAACATTAAAGGGAATCTTTTACATGCTTTAAGCTAAATTCTACCTGAAACTTTAGTGATGGGATTGGTTTCACTCTCTTGGTTCCTCAATCTCTTTGGATGACATTAATGGCAGATTTTCACTTCCTCTATTTATGTTTTCTTTATTTGTCCAGGCTGCCTGCTTCCAAAGTGGCAAAAGCAAGTCGATGACTGAGACCTCTGCTTCGCATGATGGACAAAAAAAGTGGTAGGTTACACTTACTGTAGTATTGTGAATATAATTGTTTTCTACTTGTTTTTATATTATATCTTGTATCTTTTGTATTTTTCCGCATAGTTAATGTATGATTTTTGTTTTTACGACATGAGGGATTACATTATCAAATTATTTTCCCTGTATTCCTAAAAGCTGCTTAACGTTTTTCATTTGACTTCAGTTGATATCTGCCCCCGCCTGATACTATATTCATAGCTTTATTTTGAGTGAACAGCCTTTTGCATGATGATTAGTGTGTTTTGGCCTGATGACTGCATTTTAATTGCTTCCCAGTAAGTGATATGGTTTTACATAACAGAGCAGCAAGTGTGCAAAACAGTGCACCTGACGGCACAATTGGATGCAAATGAATAATAATGTGTAGTAATCCAATGTTGGTATGTGATTTACTTTACTATCTGCCTGGTTATTAAATCCATTTTGTTTCTTAAATGGAAAATGACATTCTAAGTGTTGCAAATCATTGTTAGCACAAGAAATTAAGCGTAAAGTGACAATGTGAGAATAATATTTTCTTTCCCAGGCAATGGCTTTCAGACTAAGGCAAGTGAGGGTGGCGGACAGAGGAAGCAGTTGCCCTACTCTGTGGAAACTCCCTATGGCTTTCACTTGGACCTGGACTTTCTCAAGTATGTTGATGATATTGAAAAAGGCAACACCATCAAAAGGGTTCACATTCAACGCAGGGTCAAAGGCCCGCCCAAATTTAGCACACTTCCCCGAAATTTCAGTCTGCCTGGTCATGGAGCCAAACCTGTGTCTAAAGAAAAGGAGAGCACATGGTCTGGAACATCGACATTGGGTCCTAAGCCTAAATCCCGGGTGACAGAAGTTCAACAAATCTTTGACTTCAGGACAAACGAGATGGGATCTTCCAGCCAGAGCAGCAAGGGGTCTACCAGTCCAGGAAGCAGTTATGTTCCCACAAAGCCCAGAGACGATATTAGCAAAGTAGTGCGTGCTGTTGAGGAGAAAGCCGTAGAACTACAAGGTCGGCCAAACCTGCTGAGAGCATCAAGCATGCCTGTCACTCTACAACAACGGAAGGGCTCGGATTCAAGTAGTCCAGACCGTACTGTTGGAACACCAGAGAACGGCTCCACAGAAAACATGTTCAGACCCTCGCCAGACATCACAGAGAGACGAACTGTTCCACAGGAGCGAACAGGGCTGCATCATCAGATCACAGTGGCTCTAAAGCGTGTCAGAGAGTTGGAAGAGCAGGTGAAAACCATTCCAGAACTAAAGGCGCAAATTTGTTCACTGAGGGAGGAAAGAGAACAGTTACTGCTGCAACTCAAAGCCAGAGCCCAAGAGCAGATTTCAGCGTCACGATCACAAACTACTCCTGCTTCAAGCGCTGCTGCTGAGTCACAGCCAGGACACAGACCTACAGGAGGGCTCAATTTAGTTCTGAATCAACCCACTGGTGGGGCGGAGTTGTCAAAAGCAGAGTCGCAGAGACTACTGCAACCATCAGAAAAATCAGACAAACCAAAAGAGGAGGACACAGTGCAAAGGCTGCCACATGACAAAGCAAGACAGGGATCCCCATCACCTAAGCCAGCTGTAAAACATACGGAGACTGTCAGTGTTAAAGACAGTGATGCAGAAAAATACAGAAAATCTGAAGACTTAGAGAGTCTGCAGATTCTTCAGGAGAAGCTAATGATACTGGAAGATAAGCTCACTCAGGCCAGCCACGAGCTGGAGAATACCAACAGCCTTCTAAAAGAACAAATTGAGGAGAACAAAGTAAAAGAGGAGAGAATACTGCAATTGAGCGAAGGCATGCATGTGGAGATTTGTAGCACAGAAGCAGTGAGCAGGTCAAGAAGAGAGAGTATCGACACTGGCACAGTGACAGAAAAAGTAAGTTTTGCCAACCAGGAAACTGAGACAGAACTGGTTGTCACCATAGACCAGGGGACAGATACAGATAAGATATCTGTTCCAGTATGTGTCTCCAAAGAAGGTGCTGCAAGTATGGATGGAGTATCTGAAATTAAAGTTGAAGTACCTGAACATGTCACCTTGTTAGAGGCAGAAGCCGCTGCGATGAGTCCACCAAGACCAAGAGCCAACAGTATGGAACGCGGCACGGTCACTGAGAGGGTTGCTACTCAGGACCAGATGACGGAGACTCATGTGGCCCCGAGGGTGAACCAAGTCACAGAGACTGAGGGAGAGACTGTGACAGACCATCCACACAGACGGAGGGCAAACAGTGTGGAACGAGGGACAGTGACAGAGAGGGTGGACACTGTGGACAGAGTGACAGAAACGGAGGCAGCGCAGAGGACTGACCAGCAGACGGAGACAGAGAGGTTACAGGACAACAATCCAACGAGAGAAGCAGAGACACAGAATGAAGTTGGAGAGAGTGTGAGCAG